>NC_134455.1:321860729-322163646 GCF_047948215.1 Lycorma delicatula | reverse complement strand
AAAAAATACACCATATTAACCTCCAAGGGGGTCATGGCCCCCATTAACCTCCAAGGGGAGTCATGGCCCCCATAACTCCCCTTGGATCTGCCAGCAGCACTAATCCAATTTTATTACTTGTATATAATATGAGTCCCAGACATTTATTTTATTTATCATTTGTTAATCTGGCCCTGAGTCTGATACAGTACTATATTTAAGAATAAAATCTATATTTAAAAAAAATATGCATTAATTAAATTTATCTGAAATGCATATGTTTCTGCAATTACTAGATTCATTCATAAAAAAAACTATTTTTACTGAACTTTTTTGTAATTTAATAGCAGTAGTAGAAGTAGTACTAGTAGAACTTCTTAGTTTAATGAAAATTGTATTTTCATCCTAACACAGTATCTTGTCATTCTTTAAAATAAATTCTGTTAGTTGATTTGAATTATAGTTAACTAGTGGGCTAATAACATCTAACCCACAAAGTTCTTTTTTATTGCCTGAATATAATTTTATATTCTATGTCTAAGTGCAATAAAGTAATAAAAAAAAATTAGCCTTATATGTATTAACTGAAAACCTAATTTTGTGGGTTAGATGTTTTTGTACAGTGGTATTTATAATCTTTTAATTAATAAATGCCTTATACCTAGCAATCCAAGTATACATCTTGTTATTACACTTCCATGCATACTCTCCACTATTAAGACTTCTTTAATTTCTGATTGATGCATAATTCTCATCATAGCGTTACGTACATCAATAAAATCAAATTCTATCTCCGGATAGTCTTTGGCAACATTTGCTACCGTCTCTGTAAATATTTCTGGAGTTACATTTTCTAAAATAACGCACTTTACTGATTGATGAGCATTCCATTTTGCCATTTCAAAAGTATACCTTCATAATGAACAAACAGTTCTAATCAGTGTTATAGATAGTATGTGAATTGTTTATTGTTTATCTGTACTGTTAAAAATTAAAATGTTTGATTACTTACTATGTACAATTTTATAATTTTTATTATCAACATCTTTTTATCTGTAAGAGTTCTAAAGAGAATGTAGTCAAGGTTATATTGATATAGTTAAGACAGCAAGACAGTATGTAAAACCTCTGAACTTTATTTTATTTAAAATGCATTTCGACCTTCATTTTTCAAAGGCTGACAAAAGCTTATGAGAACTGCCACCTTGTAAAAATAATTGATTTTCTCCAGATTCTACATAGGATTTTCTCAGAGAAATAAGAATAAAATTATTATGAGTATAAGTTTTTGACTAGTTTTGCAAAATAACTGGTAAATAATTAATTTATTTTCAGGTGTAGGTTTTTTCATTAAGAAGCTGTTAACAATTATAGGTTGTTAATTGTTTACAGAGGTATGTTTATTGAGTTTTTCATCTCTCATTGACTGGTCTGAAATGCTTCTTCACTGTTTATGTTCTGTGGTATTCTTCTAGTTATAATATACTATAATGATAATGTTAAGGATTTGTTGTGAATTTTAATTGGAATTAAGTTAAGAGGATTATAATTTCTTTTATTCTTAAAAAAATGAGTCAGCAAAATTACATTACTGAATCCCTTACTCTTAAAAACAGGGTGGAAAAAGAATACATTTTAATGAAAAAATTTACTTTCTATTGTGTTTAGCTTACCATCTAATGGAAGATAAACAATGTAAACTATAAAAGAAAAATATGTGGTTATTAAAGGATACTTTGCTTTTAAAATCTAGTTCTATCCTAAGGAATTTCCATGAAATTTTATAGTTTTTTACTGTCAAAAATGTGAAGAATTACAATATCCATAATGCAAACAATTATTTAGTGATGACAACTATTTAATTCTAATAAAAAAGTAAAGGTGGAATTCCCAACGAAACTAAAGATCCACACCAAAAATTCAAAAGTATCTTTCATCCTACTTTCTGAATATGTAGTGGAAAGAGTTCAATAGATTCTTTTTCCAGTATTTCTAACAAACAATAGTGTTCACCTATTCTAAAAAAGGCAGTTCACCTAGATTAATTTTATTGCAGACCAATATTTTTGTTTGTGGTTAATTCTTAGAAATTAAAATTTGTGCTCTAAAAACAGGGTAAATATTTATTTGCTATTGAATATTTTAACCATAAAAGTAGTTGAATAGGCTGTAATTATTCTGCCTATAAATTTAATTTATGGATTTTTTTCACCGGTTGAATTTTTTAATCGCATTAACACTTCCAGTTTTATTATATTCCGCTTCATAGAAAAGGTGTAATATTCACAATATTATTGACCATTAATGACTAAATTATTTTTAAAAAATCCAAAATAGACTCTTTGAAACAAATCTCTTTAAAAAATATTTTGTTAAATTTTATATAAATGAGAATCCTCAGCAGGGGATTTAGGAATTACTTATTTTGCTTACACAGCTAATTGCTTGTTTTAGAAAATATTTCAAATAAAAAAATATAAAAAATTCCCATTCTCTTTTTTTTCACTTAAGCATTTGTTTTAGTTCTGCACAAATTTGTAAAGAAAGCTTTGTTAAATTGAATTGAATTCAATTTCCAGTCTGTTACCCAGTAAGAGACCACCTCCCTACTCGGGTGTACTACAATAACCCCCGTTTTCGAGTGCGAATAAGTATATATGAGGCGCACAAAGGCTAGTTTTCCTCCTCCTTTTAAAACTTTTATCGTCTTCAAGCTAGCTTTTGAGTCTTTCTCGTATGATACGCACTTTTCTGTCAGATACAACTGTCAACCTCACAGCGTATTTATTAAAATCATTTAATACGGTGAGTTTTACGTTTTGCAAAATTCCTCTTCACCGGCTTAGGTTTCCACTGATTTCTTTTGAATTATTTTTTTTACAGTACTTTCCGGGACTCCCGAAGCCGCGGTGATTCTTTCGATTACCTTTTTGGGTCTATAAAAACATCAGCTGATGCATTTAAATATGTTCTAAACTTCGCGAGTTTGGCAGTACAGTAATAAAGAAATAGACGATTAACACTAATCAATATTAAATCTCTACACAGATTTAGAACTCTAAGCTACATTATCGTGTTTAAAAAAGCATAACGTTGTATGTACTGTTATTTTTTAAAGAACAATAGTACAATAAAATAACACGCACGATTACTGGAAAGAAGTAGCGAGATTACTAAATTTTGATAATACTGTGTGAACGGCCTGATATGAAAGGATTTTTTTAATTTCAGTGCGATTCACGGCAAAAAGTTATAGAACTTATGAAAAAAAATGTACAAATCCTTTTTCTTATTCAAAATTCTTGTATAACATATTTCAAAGATGTTACAACAGATTCTTCCTTGATGGTGTTGTAGATATAAAAAGGTTTTATCTATTACTACGCCGATCGCACATATAACATCACTAATGATAAAACCGAATAATGGCTTTGAATTGTTCTTCTATTATTACGAATTTATTTTACTAAGATAAAGAATGAGTTACAATTATTAAATCTGATTTTTAAATTTTTTGAGAATACTTGACAATTTGAAGTCGCTATAATATATAATAAAATTGTAATCGATGCATCACATATTTAAATTATTCAGTTTACCATTATTTTTAACGTTAGTCTTTTGCTTAGATCGGAAGGGAGCGAGGATATTCTTTAAAAACGGGGGAGGATATATTTTGAATTAGACCAGAAAAGATAGGTTTCTTGTTTAAAAAAAAAAAAATAACTAAATTCGAGAAGCATGCATCCAAAAATACTATTATGTTCTGGATGAGGAATCGAATTTTCTCGTCGGTTGTTTTCTTATTGTTTGGAAAGATTTCAAAGGATGCGATTGACGCTACAAAATATTACTACGATTTTAAACTTCGTTTACTTTCATTATTATACGTAATCTTATATTTTTGTGCTCATGATGCTGGTAAATGTTTACCCCTCCAGCAGAGGGATCTTTGCAAAATGTGAGACATGTTGTCGGTTTATGGGTTTTCTAAGTCCAAACTCAGAACTCCTCATTTACTTTATCTTATAATAGATTCGATTACATAGTTCTCTTCTTTCGTAATTGTAAATGCTCCATTTTTATCCATATTGTGTAACGAATCGTCGTATAATCCCTGGAAAAGAAAAACGTACTTTTCACTTTCTCTACGCTGTCCATACTAATATTACATACCTGAGTTTAATTTTTTTAAGCGCATTCTAAATTTCATCCAATTAAAGGACAACAATACTCACAATATGTTCAAAAAGAATAAGGCATTATTTTAATAAAAACAAGTAATATTTACGTTTAGATAGTTATCATATTTTTACGATTTCTAAAAGTTAGCTTTCTATAAAATTCAAAGCCTGTTTTAGACGATAAAAAGGCCAAAGTTTTTAAACAAAAAGGTCGATAATTATCGTAGACCATCTTTTTGTGTAAAATGTAATCCCACCGTCATTTACATATAAATTTAGTAAATTAACTGTGGAAGTTCTAAATATTCATTTAATGTTTTGTTAGGCGATACCATGCTGATATATCTTTACAGCAGCATTCATCAACATTTCAGAGTAAAATTCCTCATAAGAATTGTACAATAGAATCGCCGATATGAAGTTATTAGTGAGGGACTACTGGAGTGCATTTTAGTGTACTCCACACATCGTGCCTAAAATTCATTATGACAAAAACTATTATGTAAAAACCGTAAACAAATTTTACTTTTTATTTAATGTTTCACTTCTGAATAATAATTTATCGACAAAAATCCTGTGATGAATTTATTATCAAATGCTTTACTGAAAGCTGGAAAAATTAGAATCGGTTACTGAAAACCGATAGTTATTTTCATTTCAGTCTATTAGTGGTGTAACGATTATTTAGTTTATATATTGCTCGTATATTTCTTATTTGAAAAGTATCGATCTCTAAAATATTTGAGTTTTACCTGGCTAATCTTTCTGTCTTGTGTCTTGTTACCACTTTAAGATTTTGCACTACACCAGGAACGGGTTCGTGTTCTAACATCGCGTATTCTCCTTCAATGTTTTGTCTCACTAATACAACATCGATATCGTTTATTTTTGTCTGCAACAAATGAAAATCCATGTCGCTGGTGAAAGAAGTTCTACCATACAGATTGTGTCGTATGAACACATTTTCTGTAAATTGGATGTGATTTATCATAATCTTATTATTGGTAAAATGTAGGAAAGTACTGTTATTACTACAAACAGTTGCCGGGTAAAAATAAACAGTACAGATTTGGAATAAGTGTTCTCATGAAAATTGGTCTGTGTATGTGATTTTGGGAACAGATTCTAGAGCGTGAAATAATAAAGAAAGTTCATACAAATAAATATCCAAAAACGCTTTGTTATCGAGTTACGGCTAGAAAAAAATTTCGCCCGTATTTTAGTTCCCCTGGTAAAACTTTTTAAGGCGTTATATACGGGGTAAATTTGATGAAATGACCTGAAAAATCGAATAAAACAGCTCCCAGAACTCTAAATAACAGTAACAATTATAACAATAACAATAACAAAAAATAAATTATCAAATAATCTGCTAACAGAAAATCAAATAATAGAAATCTCCCGTAAATTTTCATGATTTTCAACGTAAAACAGAAAAATTCGATGATGAAAACAATTTTTTTTTTTTTGTTTGAAGTGCAGTAACTTTATTAAATTAGTAAGAACTACGTAAATTTTATTATCAAAACTACGTAAAGAACTACGTAAATTTTATTGTATAGAACTTAATTCTGAGAAAATTGATAAAAAAAAAAGATTCAACTTTTATTAAAAAAAATTAACAGAAATATGTTATATTTGTAAAATTTACAAATATACCTGTAAAATTATATTTGTAAAAATTAAAAACAGCTATTTTTAGTACAATAAATTTAGATATTTATAAATTACTTTAATAAACAAATTTTTTCTTTACTATAAATTACTATTGAAAATAATTTTTTTACCCGAGTTAACTGAATGAATAGCAATTAAATTTTCAATACCAATAATAACTCTCGTATAATACTCTCATTTTAATAACTCACATTATGGTTAAAATATGATTAAAGAAAATCATTGAAGTTATAAATAACACAAAAAGGAGTAATTCTAAGACACATAAGTGCTTGTTTGAGAAGATTTTTATACATATTCCTGAACAACAAAACTGGGGCTTGGTGGGTTCAGTTTGTTGAATATTAAGGATGCAGTCAAGGGTTCTAGATGGTACCGGTTTGTCGGTAAATTAGGAAACAATTTACAAATCGTGTTTATAAATTGAGTCCAAATTTACCCGAAAAACGCTCTCTTATTTTTGGTCATATAGCAAACAAAAGGAGATGATTTTGTTGGATATCCATAATTAATTAATATAAGCTAATATGTTATAATAAAAAGTCCAGTGATAAACATCCAAACGATTACACCATATTTTATAATTGTCGTGACAGCGTGGAAAACATCTATCTACTAACAACATAATAGAATATACATCTGAACAAATCATATGTGAACCACCAATCGATGTCTTTTTTTTACACTGTTTTATTTACAATCAGTCAAAGAAACTGTTAAGTAAATCGTATTAGCAACAATGACGTGAAAGAGAGGTATCCAGTGATACTTCCCAAAACAATACAATAATAATCTACCGGGTTGGTCTAGTGTCTAAACGCGTCTTCCAAAATCAGCTGATTTGGAAGTCGAGAGTTCCAGCGTTCAAGTCCTAGTAAAGGCAGTCACTTAGAATAGATGGCATCCCTAGGTAATCGTGGATCTCCTTGTTCTTCGCAAACCATGACGCCTCTGATATGCATAGTTTTTTAATGCGCGTTTTTAACTTATACAAATATGAATGTTTACATGTCTATAACACTCTCCCGAAATATTTATATGTAAATATAATAACCATCAAAAGTCTAAATTTATTGTACTAAAAGCAGCTGTTTTAATTTTTACAAATTCTTAACATTTTTCTGTTAAGTTCTGTTCTGTTTTATTAATAATAATTTGATTGTTTCTCATTGTTTTTCACAGACTTTATTACATCATTTTTTTCAGAATTGAAGTTTAAAAGGTTTGATAAAATTTATGTATTTATTTGATTTAACAAAGTTATTGTACTTCAAAACTAAAAAAACGTGTTTTTCGTCACCCAATTTCTCTTTTTGATTGTTTTATTTTTTATTTATATTTTGTTGGATATCATGAGAACTACTCTGAGAGCTGTTTTATTCGATTTTTAGAGATAAAAAATATCAGAGATCATCAATTTACTCTTTATAAAAAGCTTTAAAAATGTCAGTGTGACCTCATTTTACCGGAGGAACTAAAATTCGGGCGATTTGTTAAATGCGTAATGCGTAATTTAAACACATAAAACTTTTAGTAAAACTTGTAGACAATTTAAATATAAACAAAATGGTGTAAGATAAGTTGAATGAAACAAAGAAAAGTCGGATATATTCGAATTTTACTTAGAAACAGTGCACTAATACTTTGTCAGAAAAGTACTTATTTAATGTAAACAAAAACAAATTCTTTTTTGGAGATATGAAAAATTTGTAAAAAGAAAATTTACTGTTAAAAGTTACTGTAAATTACACAATTGTAAAATAAAAATAATAAATAGATAATTTTTTTTTTATTAATGACTGTAATACAATAAATTATTTGAAAAATTATTATTATTTATTATTTTTAAGTAGGCAATTAAAAACAGGTGATCAACAACGAGCAATACTTTTAGAGTTAAAATCATTCTGTAAGGTACACGTTAAGTATATTGGGTAACTGTGAACTTATTTACAACGGAGGAATATGTTGATACGGTATTCATTCTGAGTGTTTATAATTGCAATGCTACAGTAGAATATGAAATACGTTTTCTGAATCGCAGGATTCCAGTTCCTAAAACAATTAGCGCGACCTTTCGCAATCCTCGGGAAACAGTTTCACTACCTAATATTCTTACAAGCTACGAACGATCTGTCCAACACGATGCTGTTATTGATGAAAATATTATCGATGCAGTTCAGCGCAATACAGGTCAGTACACGTCGTCTTTTTAAGCGGCTCGGAGTTTGGCATTCGATTGTTTCGAGGACATTTGCACAAAACAAGTTTTATCATAAACCGCTAGTTCAATATCTACACCCAGGAACCGGTCAGCTTCGCGTGAAGTTCTGAAACTGGTGGAACACAAATCGCGTGGAACTACAGAAGTACGGCCTTCTTCATTATCAACTGTTTGGTTCGTTCATATTACTTGGCCGCTTACAAGCTGAGATCTACTTGCACTTTCTTCAATAAGAATTGCGACAGCTGCTTCAAGATGTTCCTCTAGCGTCGAGACGCAAAGTATATTTAAATCATCATTTGGTTTGACCCAGCTTTTTTTAATTTTTGTCTGTATTCTGTTTTTCAGATCACTAATTCTGTTCCTTAATTAACGTCCTAAAAATTTCAGTACGACCTCATTTCCCCGGGGTACCTGAAATACGAGCGAAATCTTTCACTAGCCGTAACTCGCAAACGAAGCAATTTAGGATATTAATAAAATTAATGGACTTTTTCCATTAATTTTATTTTCACGAATAGAATAGGTTATTAAAGTCCCGGGAGAACTTTGTGATAGAGTCTGTATGTATGTATATATATATATATATATATACATACAACATTACTATATATATATATATATATATATATATATATATATATATATATATATATATATAATCGAGAGAAACTCTATTTACTATTAACAGTAGTATCTCTGCTACTGTCGTGCGGGTCTCTTTTTTCGGGCTAGGACACAAGAGCGTGGCTTTTTCTAGATCATTTTAGAGAATATTATACCATAATATTATACAAGGCTTACGAACAGATAATTATAACATAACGATACACAACTTCATGTTATTTGATATTCAAAAGTATTTGTATGCAAAACTTCATATAACGTAAAATTGTTTGGAAAATTTGCGGTTAAGTGTCACAATGTTAGAAAGTAGACTTAAAGATGATTTGAAAAACTTTTTGACATTGAATTTTACGCAAATGCGTTGTATAATTTAACATTATATTTTATAATCATTTCATTGATAATTTGCTGTGTAATATAATGAAGAGCGCCGCACACTTTTATTATCCGTGATGTAAAATGTGAAGGAATTTTGTAAATAAATTCATTCAATATATATATATATATATATATATATATATATACATATACATGTTATTATTAAATGTGCTGAGAAATGTAATAAATGTTTACATAAAAGCATTCACTATCGTGAATAAAAAAACAGATTTGTAGATATCATTATCAATGTAAAATGTTTTTTGAATTTAATCAAAGAGTTTATGGTAAACATTTATTCTTGATTTAAAACGAAAGTGAAATTAATTTATTTTTTTTAGTGCATGTTTAAATATTGTAAAATTGTATTGGAAAATTTTTCCAAACAATTTATTCTTTAATTCAGTAATTTTCAAATAGTAAATTTCTGTACTTTTTTGACATTTTTTCATTAGTTAAATTAAAACCTATTAATAATTTTTTTTTTATTATGTTATTGAAATTTATGTGTACTTTTATTTAATTGCAACTTGAGTTGTAAAATCACAATAACTTATTTCATTGTGCTATTGCTTAGTTTTATACTAATAAGTTTTACTATTACTAATACATTTTACAATTTTAGTTCATTATAGATCAGGTAATTAGCATCAGAATTTCTAAGCCTAGTAAATACTAGGATTTTTGATTTTATCAAAAAGGAAGCTGCTTCAAAGTGAGATTTTTATCAGGATTCCTTAGCCATAATAACCTCAGTTGATAGCGCAAAATTCCGTCATTCATAATTCATATTCAATATTTCGAAAAAAAAAATCATTTAGTATAGAACGAAACGCTTATATAAAAATTACGATCTATTTGATAGCTACTTGTCTATGTGTTATTAAGTACAAACTACTGCCACTTATCTTAATCGGTACTGACAGATATGCCACAAATCGATTTAAAATGCGTTTTGTATGCGTATAATTTCAATTCATTTCGTAATCGCATGTTTCGGGTAAAATTAATTGCCGGTACATGGTCTCCTACTGCCGGCTCAATAAATCCTGTAAAATAAATATTTATTACTCAAGAAATTTAAGTAAAGATTGTATATTTTAACGTGTAAAATGAGGAGTTTACTCGAGTCCGTAATGTTAAATATACTACTTTCTCACAGTTAATGTGTTCAGGTCCCTAAGGTTTAAGTTATGCTTATATATACAAAGTGAATGTATTAAATAAACATATTATTCGATATCATAAAACATATACTTATCGTGTAATGCAACATATTCCATAAACTGTTGACTGATTTTGATTGTATTATTTATAAGATTCAACGATTTTTAGGTTAAGGCTTTGAATGCGAATAATCTTTATATAAATATTCAGGGAAAGATCATTCAGTGCGGTAAAAGTGCTTCTGTGCAACGTCACAATGTATTAAATTATAAGAAAAAAGAGAAATACGAATGTGAGCGAAAAAAAACATTGGAACGAAAGTTATGATTCTGAAAAATAATAGCGAGAAGAATTATTATTAATTTAAAATGTTTAAAAAATCTAGGATGTCGGGACGATGGTGATCTTCCCCTTCTCTGTATTATTGAGAGTGAACAGTTGACTCTCGGTAATCCCAAGGTAATGTGGACCGTGTAATCGCAGATTACTGGAAAATAATAAGGATAATTGTCATAATCGTGTGGTTATCTGTCCCGCAGGCAGATCTCATGTTCCTTGTCAATTTCCATTCTTTTCCAGTCTCCACTAAATTTTTAAGCTCCTGATAGCTCTCATTTCATTTTAAGTTGTACATAGTCTTTACTCTTTTCCGGCTCTTTACTTCTAATAAATCCTTCTAGCGTAATTGGTCAATCTTCTCTCAGGATATATCCCGACCGTTAGACTTTTCCTTATCTGAATTGTTCTGATTAAGCTTATATTTTGGTTCGCTTTTCTCGTAGCTTCATTTTTTATTTTGTCCATTTAATCTCTCCGATATTCTCTATGCCCACCTTACAAATACCTCCGGTTTTTCTTTTTCCCTTTTCTTATTGGCCATGGTTTACATCATACAAAAATACACTCAAAACGTAGTACTTTAACAATACGCCTCTACTCCATTTTACTATATATCTCTATCTTACTGTAGTCCATCTTATTCCATCTAACAGAAATTTTATTTCTACTAAATTCTTTCTTACTACTGTTAATTTATTTTTATTTCGTGTTTACCTTCTGCGGTCTTCTGTTAGTATGGTTTATTATCTAATGTAATACCGAAAATAATATCTCGATTGTTGTGTTTACCTCTTCAGTTTTCCCTTGTTTTGGGGAGACATTCATCGGCTTATTGTCTTCTATCTTTGTTTCTATTTTCCTTACATTTATTTTCATTCCATTATTTAGTGTTCCGATTTTGGTATCATCCGTTGAATATCCCTGTTTCATCTTTTAAAATAATATCTAATCTACATTTTCATACGATTTATTTTTCTTCTTACATCTTTTTCTAGAGCATTTTGGCTCATTTCTTTAACATACATTTTAAACAAAACTGATGACAGGTAGCACACACCCTTGCCTTACTCTTCTTTCTAGTTTACTACTCGCTTTGATAAACCTTCGCTTTTGTAACCGTTGATTCACATAAAATTCTAAATTAATCTTACATTTTTCCGATCTACTCTGCGGCCTCTTAATATTTATATTAATTTAATTTGACACGGTCAAATGCTTTCTCTATACCTATAAAACATATACTTATTCTTCTGCCGCTATCTGTATGTAAAACGAATTGTTTTTAGGATCAGAATAATAATAATGGTAAAAAAACTCGTATTGAAGTAAGAAATAATTCGCCACGATTCGATTCTACGCTATAGATCAATCACATACAGTAAACACACTATTCCAAAATTGCTGTATCAGATTTTGTTATGTAGCAAAATCTGATTTAAATTTTTAATCGTATAGGGCATTACGATTAAACCTCTAATTTAACACTGGGCGATAAGAAGACGTTTTTCGTTTACAGCACGTTATATTAATTAGAAAGCCTACGCTAGTTTGAAATCAGGTGTAGTTTAACATTTAAACAGTATTTTATCAAATTTAAAAGTCCTTCAGGTAACTCCTCTAGATAATACATTAACGCACAATAAATATATTACACTGTTACTTAAAAATTGGTGATACATACCAGTTTTTAATTTTTTAATAATTTATTTGTAATTAAAAGAAATTAAATAATAATTATAATCGAGTATTCGTTAACAATGTTTAAAAATGATAAATTGTTTTGTAATCTGATTCTGTTTATAGGGAAACCGTGATGTATTTTTATCGTTTACTTTTAATTCCGTTAATTTTTTGAAACTGCGACAGATCATCATTTTTCTTTTATGAGAAAAATGATGTATAAATTTTTTTTTTATTGTTTTGATTACTTATTAAACTCTTTAAAAGTCATTCAAAATAAATTAAAATTAAGAAATAGATTATCATTGCTTCCTCAAAATAAAAAGACTGCTACACTTTTTTATGTATAATAATTCAAATTAGAAATGTATACGTAATTTTTCTAGGTAAAATTTATATATTATATTTATATTCACACATTAATTTTCAAACTGAATTGATTTATTTATTTACTGATAAAATGTTACGAATGTCTTAAATGGATGATCAACATAACATAATAATATAGATATTTACACAATTTTATTTAGATTTCTTAATCATTAATTTATTATTTAATAATGAAGGCGAAATTTAGATGCTTAATCTCAGTAGATTGAGTAATTTTACCTATATGCAGCATAAACCTATATAATCTTCTTAATTAATCTTTCTGTCTCTCCAAATTGCATTCTATATGTATATACATATTATATATATGTATATATATGTTGGAAAATTGTTTAAAATTGAACTATCATCATGTTTAATGGTTGTCTTAAATGGCTGTTCCCAACGACACGCAACAGAAATTTACTTCATATTATAATCTTGAAAATTTTAAAGTGGAGCTCCTTATTTTATCTCAGGGCTATCGATACTATGAACATATTAAAATGTAGATGAAAAAACTGTTTCATTAAAACCTCACTTCGTAATATCTACAGTACGATTCCCAAACGTTTGCTAATTAATAGCTTCGCTTTTGTAGCAAGTTTTTATTCAGCGTTATCTATAAAAAATAAAATTACGAATAAAGATTCCATTTTAGCGCATAACGTTAAATTGTTAAAGTTTAAAATAAGTAATCTACGTTAATTTAAGGGCTCGACTCCTGCATGTGTAGAATTTACTTAAGCCTTTTCTGCGATGTTGTGGTTTGCGAGAGAAAAATACTTTAAATAGGGTGACTTCAGTCGGTTGCAGAGTCAAAGACTCCGAAAAAGACAACATTTTTCTATAAAACAGTAATAGAGGAGAGAATATTTAAATAAAAATACATTGAAGAAGGTAATTTATCATTTGTAAATAAATTGTACCTTTTCTAAAAATTTATTTCACGCTCTTCGAAAAGGGAAAAATTTATTTCTTGGGTGTATTATAGTTTCCGTTACGGATGGAATTTGGTTGCTTGTAATGGAAGAAATTCAATTTTTGTTTAATTATTTATTTATTGATGTTCATGTTTACCTTTGATGCAAGCACCGTTTCTTCTTATAGAAAGAAGTACGTCTTGAAAATCATTTTCATCAGCAGTTCCCGGTAGATCGTACTTATCAAATATCACAGGAACGTTGGCACAGGAAAACACAGATTGGACTGCATCCATTAACTCTGGACCTACTCCAGTACCATTTATCATTGTCACCTGTAAATTAACAAGTATGTTACAAAAAAGCTGTACATCTCAACATCTCCGAACCGGAATAACCGGACAGGTATTATCTTAAAGATACAAGAATAGAATGACCTAATTCTTCAAATTGTGAACACTTTTTACAATATTCTGAAGAAGACTATAAAATACATTTGTAACCAAGTAAAATTAAAAAATTTAGTAAACAAAATAACGCAGTGTTTAAATATATAAGCAACAATATTCCAAGAACAATGAAATATTACTCGTCAAATTTAAAAAAACGTTAACACATACTCGTATATGCACTGTAATTCTACTTGGAGCATCTAAAGTAATGTTTGCGTTGCTAAATGCACAGTGGAGGGCCTAGTGTCTGGAACAGTACAAGTAGTTAGTTAGCAAGAAGTCAATCACTGATTTGACAATCCATTCCGAACTTGTGCGGCGACTGGATTTTCCTAAACTGTGATGATTAATGCTTATTACAGCGTCATTCACATACTACACTGCACGCAAATAACGTAGAAATTGTTAAAAGACTCCGTCCCCCCAATGACAGGAAGGTTTCTTTGCTAAACGGGCGCGAAAATCCGTCACAAAATAGATTACATAGGATACGGTCATAAAAATATGACGTATAAAAGACGAGCGATTTATAAGTGGGAATCGCCAGTGAAGTAATATATAATATAAAGTAGTGATAGTTTGACTAAACTGTTGTTTCGCAGAAAAAAACCACGTGATTCATCAGAACTGTCCCTCACTATAGTGTATGCAATATCTGAAGGCGGGTCCGTAGTAATCTATGGCATCCCCTCCACTGTTCTTAATATCACTCAGCGACTTCTCACACCAGCACCCGCAGCAGAGTATCCCAAAAGTCACATCAATTAATTTTTCAGTGACTTGCACCGTATATAAATAATTATGATGTCACTATTATAGTGACGAAATATGTTCCTGTAATCTGTCATTTCAAATAAAATTACTTAAAGGCTAATATTTTGTTCAAGATGTACAGAGTGCGGCAGTATAATTTGCTGATTTGATGGGTCAATAAAAGCAAAGATGTTATAGGTATCGTTGTAATTATTTTTTCACCATAGCTACTACATTGGACATCTACTTTTACAATGTTCTGAAAATTGTATCCAACTAGTGGGCCCCCCATTGGCGATACGCTGATTTACCATAATTTGGAAGCGTCGGTCGACTCTTTCCAGCACAGCAAGGGGTATGTTGGCTATTGCTTGGTGAATATTCTCCTTCAGTTCAGCAAGGGTTCTTGGATGATCGGTGTACACGAGGGATTTCAGATACCCCCATAAAAAATAGTCACAAGGGGTTAAATCGGGTGAGCGCGTGGGTCACTGAAAATCGACCCTTAAAGAGATCAGGCGCCCAAGAAAGTTTTCCTGCAAAACAAGCGTTGCAGTTCGCGCCGTGTGTGCCGTGGCTCCATCCTGCTGAAACCACACATCCATTTCGTCAAGCCTTGGCATTAAAAAAATGGGCAGCTGCATGCTTGCGTGCCGAGCGCCTAGGAGATGGCAAAAAAGACTGCTTTACCGCCTCGATGTTTTGGGGTGATCTCACGGACTGTTCCCTTGATCTTCTCTTTTCAACACTGCCAGTTCTCCTGAATGTGTTTTCCCTCGTAACAATTGATTGACGACCAGGAACACGAGCTCGGGTGGCAATCTTGAAGTGTGCGCGGAATGCTCGCTGCGTGGCGACGATCAAGCGACCATTAGGAAAGTAAACCTCTACGGCAAACACGCGCTATTCCTTCGTCCACCGCATTCTCGGTACTGAAGTGGAAGGGAGAAAAAACTTCCCAACCCACCCGTTCGAATCAGATGATCTACACCCTCTAACGGCCAAACCTCGTTTCCTGGAGCCTAATTCAAATCAGTAAATTATGCTGCCGCACTCTGTATACGAAGCAATTTATTTATTTATTTATTGAAAATGTATGATTTTTTCAAGATGTTAACTAAGGTTTTGCTATAGATAAACAGTAACAATGACGTTATACAAAGTATTTGAAATTGATTGTTGTTTTATTACAGACTATAATGTTATGATTTTCTTTGTCGTGGCGTAGCTATTTACGAAAATTATTTTTTAATAGCACGTACGCATTGCTTTTGTTGCAACCAGTAGCACGTGTTATGCATGCCAAGTTATAAGAGTTGGGTGTAGGAGGCAAGTGAGGCAGTTTGCAGGGAGGATTCGCTTTTAGATTTTACATATACTATGACGAAGTTAGGTTAAAGAAGATGGATGAAGTGAATAAACTGTTTGCTATTTCCTGAGAGCAGGTCATTTCC
Organism: Lycorma delicatula; assembly: GCF_047948215.1. Lineage (NCBI taxonomy): Eukaryota > Metazoa > Arthropoda > Insecta > Hemiptera > Fulgoridae > Lycorma > Lycorma delicatula. The sequence goes on along the minus strand of NC_134455.1, from coordinate 322,147,440 downwards.
ACAGGAAACTGTTGCTTTATCACTATTAAATACGGTGTAAGCTAACTTCTAAGATCGAAATGATTCAATAACAAATAAATCTTATTCATGAAAGTACTGTAATATTAAGGTGCGGAATAAAAAGTGTCATAAAAATGTCACATCTTGAGGTAAAATGACGAATGATATTCGCTGGCGTCAACCGAAACACCCTGCAGCCAGTGCGTTGATTTTTTTTCCTGGGCTGATAACGAAGTTTCCTTATCAGCGCTCGGACACGATATTTATATTTCAAATAAATAAATATTAAAATTTAACATGGATGGAAACAGCTGAAATACGCTACAGAAAATTAAAATAATTGAATGTAAACGGACGGCCCTAAGAAATTGTAGAACATAAGATAATATCATTTCATTATTCCCTAGCATATTTCGCATGTCAACCCCTAATTTAAACTTGCGACGCAATGCCCTATACTAGACACAATCCATAAGGATGTAGTGTATAATTAGTTGGCAGATGCAGCGAGCACAAATAGGTGCATCTGTTTGAGTCATCAGATGTCAATGAGTAAGCCTAGTGTGCCTATTCGCAAAAGGCAAATAATAACCTCGTCACGATGGTTATTCCACGGTGACACTGTGTTCTTAACTGGATGAAGTTTACTGTTGATGGTAGCATTCCATTCACTTTGCCACTCATCATAACCACCCACTTAAGAAAACAGACAAGATTGTTCGAAACAACGCGATTAGCTAAAAGGAAGCTGGAAACATGCCACTTTTGCCGCACTACCAGTGCGCTCATTGTCTAAAATTCCAATATGGCTGGGGAGCCAGCAGAAGCTCACAGTTCTGTTACGTTGAGTCATTTGAGAAATAACACATTGAATCTCACAGACAATAGGGTGTGTGAAGTTCATGTCACCAATCATCTGCAAGGCACTCATGGAATCTGAGCAAACAATACGTGTCGAAGTATTGGGTTAAGTATATTTAAGGCCATATTAATAGGATAAAGCTCCGCAACGAAAATACCGAAAATGATGGGTAGGCCATGGAAAAATGATTCAGGAAGTATTGTGGTAGAGAAAAATTTAGGTTTTCTGATTTAAAAGGAAATATCCATTTTGACCATCCCTGAATCCATTTTGACTAATTTCAGCGTGACGTCCGTATGTACGTACGTACGTATGTGTGTATCTCACAACTCAAAGACGATTAGTAGTAGGCTGTTGAAATTTTGGATTTAAGACTATTGTAACATCTAGATGTGCACCTCCTCTCCTTTCGATTGCAATCGACTGAACAATAAAGTGTAGAAAAACGCCCAAAATCCCCAAAAAGTTAGATTCTGGACTTTTTCTTAACTGCACTAATAAGCCCTCATTGAAAGCTTTTCAATGATCTTCATAAGTGGTACTTATGAATATTGGTACTTATTGGTCCCAGAGTTATAGCCAAATAAAATGTTAATTAGTGAAATATTTGGATATTACACGGAAGTTACATCGGTTCGAATCAAACTGCATCTTTTTTTTAAATTATTATTTTTTAATTAAATATATTGATTTATTAATAATTATTAACCCGTGTTTGTAAAAGGTTTTACAATAAATAATTATTCAATAATAATAAAAAAAGAAAAATCATACGTTATTAGTGAAATAAAATTTTATGTACTTTTAAAAATGTGTATATGTAATCTGATAGGCTTTATTACATATATGTGTGTATGTAATAGATTTGGTGAAACATCTGATTATTTAATATTATAATTTAGAACCGTATTATTTTTGGATTTTCTAGTTTAATTTCTGTTTAATTTTATTTAATTATTCTGAAATTTCTGTTATCTTTATCTTCATTAAAGAGTGACTGATAGTGACTATATCTAACAAAGTAACTGAAAAAAGACCCTCATAAGAACAACATATACAATGAGGCATACATGCCCGTTCTTTAAAAAATTGCAAAAAATTCTTATCTTTTAGTTCATTAATTACTCCTGTGATATCATTTAATCATTTAATCGCTCTTTGGTGTGATATAATTCTTCTGATCTTAATTTGTGTACTGGTTCTCTAGTTTTCAAATTTTCTCTCTTTATATTTATCATCCTCTCATAATCATTTTATTCTTTCCTTGATCTTAACGTTTTCTTCCTCTTTATATTTATATCTTCTCTTGGTCTTTTTATTGTTTCTTTGGTTCTAACATTCCCTTCCTCTTTATATTTATCATCTTCTCTTAATCTTTTTATTCTTTCTTTGTTTTTATCATTTTCTTCCGCTTCATACTCACATTCTTGTTTTTTTTAGATATATTTCTTTATATTATCTTTCTTTTTTCTGTATGATTTTTTTCTATTTCATTTTTGATTATTCACCAAATAATCCAATAATAAATACTGAATATTTAATACCGTAAGATCGAAATTAACATTTGTCACCAGTACACAAGAGTTCACTAATCGGAATAGTTTAATTATTATTAACTTTTATTTATACGACACACCAGAAATCTGAAACTTTTGTTAATCAGCAACTCACGAATATACGAATCTAGTAATATGAGTAAAAAGGGACTTTTACTCTATCCTAATATTTCATGTAAGATTGTTGAATTAATAAGTGTATAAATAATTGATGTTAATAAAAACTAATATTTCAGAAACTGTCCGCTTTATTAAAGAATTGGAGGATCGTATCTCACTTTCAAATAAAATAAGTTTAAATGAAGCGCAACAAAAAATATGTATGAGTAACTTAATAGGCGTACAAGAAAGTGATATGGTGTCTACATCAGATTTTTTCAACAAATAGTTCGTTTTCGTTTGGCAAAAAACAACTGAAACCCCCACCTCTAGTAAAACTGGCTCTCCGTTAAATCGAAAAATAAAAATTTAAATTCGATATTTGAAAAGTTATTCAATTTTGGCAATCACTCAAAACAATGGCATTGCACTTCGCCGTGACGCAGCTCTGTTAATGAACATCATTACTCCCAAATAAAAAGGGTGATTTAATACGATCACTCGCTTTCCTGTCATCTACTAACTGCTTATTTATATTAATTCATATCATTCGAATTTTATTGTTAATAAAATGCTTATGTTTCCCGACAATTTTTATTGCCCGTTTTGTGTTTACAATCAACTAGTAAAAACAACATATTTCAACAGTAAAAAAAACAGCTGGTTATAGTAAACAGTTACATGTTTCTATTTTACCTTAGGTGTTTTAAAACGGTTACTGTCATGAAGACTGGAACCGATTAGTTAAAGTTTAATATACGTCTTCCTATTGTAAAAAAACATTACACACACTGCTTCCAATCAGTAGGGGAGTAAAAAATTATCGATAAGAAATAATTTACAATGTTAAGTAAGAAGCTGTTTTATTAAAAATATCTATTGCAAATTGTTCTTTCTTTCATTATTTTTTACTTATTTAAACTTGTAACTTCGGAATAATACTTATGGTATTAATGACTGATCATAAATTATATGAGTCTGATAGTGTTGAGCTCGATAGCATGCACAAAATCTGTTTCTGAAAACATGTGAAATTCAGTAATTGTTGACTGCATCAGCTTTTTTTATCTGTTTTTTCAGTCAACTCTTGTCTAGATATTTCGATAATTGTTGGATCTGAAAAACCGACCAGTTACAGGGATATGAATTTATCAAAAGAGTGAGTGTAAACAAACACCAGCATCGTAAAAGATTTACTTAGATCACGTAGTCTTAAATATTATTTAAATATTTTAATTAAAATATTTTATGAATTACTGGAAAAAAGCTTGTAATTTATACCTAATTAAAAAACGTCTACTCACGAAATATTTTCCGCCTGCCTTTGACCTGGGAGTGTCTCCAAAAATTGTATACTGGTAAAACGGATCGTAATCTAATCTTGCCTTAGTATATTCAAAATCAATCGGACGCAGTGAATAATTTCTTTGAGCCATCTGAAAATACCTAATAATATTTCGTACATAAATCATTCTAAAAAATGGATAATCATTAGTAAAAAATGGATATTTTTACGTTTTGATTTAAATTACAATTTGCGATATCTTCACCTGTTTACGATTCAACAATACTACGTTTTGTTTTATTATTTGTTTACTTTTTGCCTGAAATCACAACAGATTGCGTGTAAATTGAAGGAGGGGAATGCAGCTATTCGTGTCAATGTTCAAATCTATATACTACTAACTTAGAATATTTCAAAAAACAAAATCACAGCCAAGTCCCGGTATTGGATATTTTCTTAAAAATGGTTTGTTTGTTTCTTTTTTTAAATATTTTTTTAATTATTTCCCTACATATATTATACATATCAGTAAATTTTTTTATTTCCAATTTTGGAGTCGACTATTAAATTATATTAACTTTATTTTTGTTTTGCAGAATCTGAATGAGTTCTCTAGATCTTAATTTATATAAGATATTTTGAGTAAAATTCAATTTAAATCTGTAGTTTCCTTTTAATAATCTTAGGAAATAAAAATAAAAATTTATTTTTACTTGGAATTGTGTTAAGAGATCTTTGGTTATAATCTTTCATTTTTCTAAATATACTGGTGTAGTTGCCTGACGGTTGTATTATTCATATAATGTGACTTTTTCAAAATAAGAACAAGGTATGAAGAATTTCAAAAGAACAAACAAACGTAACGAAGTCGGAAGGGTGTCTTACAACTTTACTTTGTAAACGTTATTATCGTAGGTTACGCGAAGTTAATTTCCTTATATTGTTTCCTTTAACGGAAAGACTCTTAAGATAAAACCATTGCGCTGTGTAATAATTAATAATAACAAATAATTGATTAATATCGGCTTAATTTGAGAATCATTTACCGTGTAATTTAGGCTGTTTAAAATTCGTTTGCAATACACATTAGTAAATAAACATAATGTCACAGCGTGACATTAAATCGGTGGTCGTGGTAGTACGAATAAGCACAGTATAAAGTTGGATTTGCGTTTGTTTTGATTTTTAAGAAGATTGACCTTTCTTAATTTCATTTTCCTAAAGAAATGTACTATTGATAGTTTTATAACTTTAACCGACTACGTCGGTCGGATGCCAAGTTTGTGGGTCGTATGTTCGTTTCTGTTCTTCAGGAATTTGTTCAATATTTCTGAGAAATAAATATATACGGCATTAAAGCAAAAAGAAAGAACCGATTGACTTATTTTTAACCGAGGAAAAGTGGCGTAATAAGAATTGTAATTTGTATGAATCGACGAATTTGTTGTATTCGGCAACACAAAAACTTTAAGTCATAGGTTAAAAACTGAAGAATAATTCCTGATGTAAATGTCTCCATAAACTTAATCCATAATTTTTTCTATCTGATATCCTTTTAAACATAAAGGTTTTAAGAGATAGTAATTTTTTCTCGACAAAAATTCTTTAATAAGGTTTCTTCAGTTTTTAAGAGAATTTCCCCGAAATCCTGCAGTAAATTATTTATTTATCTATTGGCAATTTTTCCATAAAGAAAAGAAAAATTAGATTCGCTAAGATTAAAAATATTTCTCCTACCCTTGTAGAGCTCTATCGTAATCCGTAGCGGTCGTGAACAATTTTATGGTTTTATATTATTTAAAAAATCTGACGTGGGCAATACGTGACTTCCTTTCACGCCTATTAAATTACATTTTTTAAAATGATAATTACATAAAATTTTAATTCGTTAAAAATTTCTGATATTTTTTCAATTTTTTTTTTGTTATTGAATTATTATTCATCGTAAAACTTTTTTTACAATGAGAGGTTAATAATTATTAATAAACCAATATATTTAAATTAAAAAAAAAAAAAAATACATAAAAAAGGAGATTAAGTCTGATTCGAAACAATGTGCCTTCTCTTGTAAGATCCAAATATTTCATTAATTAAAATTTTATTTGGCTATAACTCTGGAACCGATGAAAATAAGTATCACTTATGATACATCGTTGAAAAAATTTCAATGAGAGCTTTATTACTGCAGTTAAGAAAAAGTCCAAAATCCAAATTTGTTTGAATTTTGGGCTTCTTTGAACACTTTTGGTTTAGTCGATTGCAATCAAAAGGGAAGGTGCACAACTAGGTGTTACAACAATCCTAAATACAAATTTCAACATCCTACGATTAATTGTTTACGCGAGATACGCGATTGAGTTACGCGAGATACATACGTAAGTACAGACGTCACGCTGAAACTAGTAAAAATGAATTCAGGGATGGTCAAAATGGATATTTATGATGAAACCTGGAAACCGAAATTTTCGCGATCACAATACTTCCTTTAATTCGTACAAGGAAGAGAAATTACAAAAATCTCCAAAGGATAAGACAAATGTACAATAATGTACGACGATGTAATAATATTACATTAATGTTACATGTAACGATGTGACAATGTTACAGATAAATTCAACACAGAATGTGAATACAGTACATTAGTTCAGCAATATATCTAAACACTAGTGGTAGATTTTTCTTTTCTTAAAAAATTCTTTTCTTAAATTTTATTATTATTTATGTGTGTGTATATATATGTACACATACTGATTCCGTTATAATACTGTCGTGAATCCATTAAAAAAAGATTGAAATGAGCCTTCAGTATTTTATTTTTGTGAACTGTTCTTGAGCACAGTTTTACGTTTACTAATTCTATTTAATGATACTATCTAGAATTTAGAAGCTTGTGTAGCAATTTTCAATCTAGTAATCCCGTCAAATTAAAAGAAAAATGTCTTTCTTCTTCCTTTTCTTTAATTTAATTTTTTATCTCAAAATCATTAAATAAATATGAAAACAACTTAATACCGACTTAGTGTGAGTTATACGGATATATCCCGCGCACTTAAAGGTTTTTAAATTTTACAAATTCTATTTTTTACGGTTTGTTTTTTTTATCATCCTATTATTTTATATAAAATAAAAAATATTTGTTTTAACATTTTTTTATTTAGTTTTGTATTCGTTTTCATTTGAATATTGCATTTACTATTAATAGAGTCTATTTTTAAAACATTTTTATTTTATAATTTATTTTATTTTTAATTCTCATCAATTTTGATAATGATTAGTAAATGGATGATCAATAAGATCATTTTTTCATATCCTATTGAGTATCTGATTTAAACTTAAGGCGCTTATGAGATTATAATATTAAATTCTGATCGTAAATTTTACTCAACCTTTTTAATTCAGTTTTCAATTTTTTAAGTAAAATTTGCCCGAAAACCTGCAGTAAATAATTATCTACTTAAAGTTTTTATTTATAGAAAAGAAAATTAAATTTCAACTATAGTAAGCAGCTAAGAAGAATTTACTAAGATTATTATCATAATAAAACGATGGATAAAACGATGTTACATAGTAATATTACATGTAAATTCAAACTTGGTTAGCAAATTCCGGTCTTCAAATCCCGTCAAATCGAAAGAAAAAAAGGCTTTCTTCTTCCTTTCATTATAATTTTTTTATTTTTACCTTTTCAGTTCATATTTTTTTCAAGATTTTAAATAACTCTGAAAACAAGGTTGTTAATAATGAAAGTGTCTGAAAAAAATCAATTTTCGTATGAAGAGGTAAGTTTTTTACCTGGTGAATAGATCTAGGTTAAAGATTTCTTAATCCTTATCGATAAACAAATTAACTGTTTAAATATGCATTCGTTGGCACCATATGCTCGTAAGTGCGTAAAGGTTAATTGCTGCAAGTCGGTGCACTACGGTTTGTAGGTATTCTTGTTTATCAGCTGTTGTAACTACAATGAAAATTGTTACGAGTTGTTTCATTGTATTGGTACTGTGAAAAATAATATTCCTCTGTTAAAAAAAGGACGCATCAAGACACATTTTAGATATTATATATTAATAATATGGACTAAGTATTATTTACTTTGATTTTCAGCTGACTCACCATTATTAAAAGGTAATGCACTCTTCTTCCAACAAATGAAAATGACTTGAACACATGAGCCTGAATATTTCTAATGTGATATATTCATAGTTTATGTAGTATATTATATTCACATAATATTAATTTCTATTAAATTAAATGAATATATCACATAATTTATTCTACTAACTAGAAAAAAGGCGGGCGTACGGCCCGACGTGAAAATGTTACGACTTTTATGTTTCATTACACATTATTTTGTTAAATGTTTTTGCCAACTGTAACTAAATAACGTTCATAAATTTAGCGTACCAACAAAAACAAAAACTTTTACAACGTGTAAATTCAATTCTGAACATTTTTAACCTTTTCTTGAATTGTGATTTATTAACACAGCTCTAACCCCAATGTTTTCCTATTTTACCCCCAAAACACAAATATAATTTTAGTTAAATTGTTCGTATAAAGGAATATAAATTGTTCGAACGAATGAATCGTTCGAGAAGTATGAATCGTTCGTGCGCTGTGCGCAGCAGCCGGCGCACCACGTGGTCCGCTCTGCACCAATAGCATGTAAAATAAAAATGTGAGCACATACATCCAACAAACAAACAAACCCACGCACCATCCTTTTTAATGGAAAAGGAATTTTAAATAATTGATTTATTAAACTCTAAAAAAATTATATTATCTTATAATTTTTTAATTAATTAATGGATAATTGTCACAGCTAATTTCTTCTGTATTTCTTTTCGCTTAAATTTACAGTAACTTAAAGAACAATCTTTTTGTAATTTAAGAAATATTAAATCTGGTTTGTAAAACTTGATTTATTTCTATTTAATTATTTTTCTTGATAATTGTATAATATATAGCTTCCATCTCAGATTATTTCATACATACAGTCATATAGGTTTTCCAGATCGAATAATATATAACAGCAGGTTTCGAAACATACGATTATTGTTTTATAGTAAGAAAATATTTTGAACGTATATACTCGTATAATACTTATTTGTCTAGGGTAGGAAATACGGTATTCCATTTCAGATACATTAAGAATTGATTCAACGTCATATTAACAATATCGACTGAAAACTTTCGATCATGTAAGGAGTTGTCATGTAATGAGTTTTACCACCCGTAAAACTCATAACTAAAAAATCTCGAAGTATTATGGAATACATCGCATAATAATGACTAAAATTGACTTTTTTCCAGTTAAAAAGTTTCCACGGTTTGACAATGTTAATATGTCTACGTTGAGGTTAAAATGTAATAATAAAAAAGGTATTATTCGTGTTACGTGTAATCAGCATACAAGGTGTAGTATGTTAATTCATACGAATTTTATTTGTGTTTTAGTGTGAATATCTGTAAAGCAATACTAGCGCGACTAACCAACGAAACTGAAGCAAATTTTTATTTAATATGTAAAGAATATATATTTTAAATATGATTAAAAACCGGTTACTATACCTTCCATTTTTCGTTTTCAGGAAATCAAGAAAGTAGTATTATCAAATTTATATTCATAACGGGTCCATAATATTTTTACGCTCAAGCGTATGTATTATTTTCTTACTGGTAAAGAAAAATATTGAAAAAAAATCTTTTTATTCCCATATATTAGTTACCTGTATCGAATATTGGGATAATTCCAGATAGACTAGGAAACAAAAATTAATACTAGTCATCAGTGACCCTGAAAAAATAACAGCAGCGATATATTTAATGGTTTCTGATAACTAACTTCAATTTTTTTGACACCAAACTGGTTTCAGTCACAGTAACGTCCATTCGGTCATTGATCTCCACCGAACCGATCACCTAATTCCCTTATTTCTTATATTTCTTTTCCTCCACACGCTGAAAGAAATGTAAGAAATAAATTAAGTCATGCTGTCGAGAAATAAAGGGTATTTTTAAATATTGCTTTTATTGTATTTTGTTTTTGGTTGGTATTGTCTTACAGAAAATAAATTATTAAGTTTAGAATTATAAAAATAAAATGTAGCATAGAGTTCATTCGCTTTATTTTTCTACATTTATATGTGAAAAAATATTTCTCCTGATTAATTTTTCGTTTTTATTAGAGATATTTTATTTTTGTATTAAAAACATTACAGTGTTTGTTACAACGGAAGTTCGGATCTGTTTAGTATTCGGTCAGCAGTTTGCATAAAGCATAGTGGAAGAATAAATATCGGTGCTCTACATTAAACAAATAATTTATATTTTTAGTCTTACGTTTTGATATTTCATGTTGATGCAAACAGGCCTTCGTGAAAACGCGTTTATATTCCTTGTTTTGTAGTAACCGATGTTCATTTTACTTGGAATGACAGCAGCCAATAAGATAGTTTTGTTTGTACTTTATTTACATCGTGGAAAGAGGACAACGACGTTTTCCTCTCCAATTGCGTGCGTCTATACAGTTTATCTTTAAATTTTTCACTATAAAGAAAAACTTATCTTTCCGTATTCATTGTAAAGCCTAGTTCAATTTCGTGACAACTGTTAACACTGCAAATCGTGTCCTCATTTTATATATCTGTCGTACTATACGCAGCTTGAGTACGTTTCAAATTTTTTCCAACGTATCTTTTGAAGAACTTTTTGTATAATTTATCGAATAAATATTGACGACAAAAATATTTAAACTCATTTCTCAGTATACTTATTTGTTATTTTATTCTTATCGGGTGTAAAAGGTGATTAATTACTCGACTTCTTTCTTAACTCGTACGTATATGCTGAAATTATTTTAATGTAAACTGCTTGACACGAACCGCCTTTGGTTTTTCAAATTATTTTTTCATCTTAATTTAGGGTCAGATCATGAAAATGATAATCTTGCACGTAATTTAAAATTAAATAAATGGGATTAATTTTCTACCGTCTTCGTTCGTTGTTTGGTTTTAAATTTATTTGTACGTTCTGTCATTTATTTACAGTAATTACCTTAGTGTAAACAATAATATAATAGAACCTTTGAACCGGTAACTATATAAAAGTTTTTCGATAGGGTAGACTTTAAATAGTATCGATCACGGAAATTCTAGTTTGAAACAGGGTGAGGAGTAAGGGGTATAATACTGATCGGCACCCCTATCACCACGAACCCGCTTAGTAGCAAGGCAGTGGGGCTGCCGGTAAACATGATAACCGTCTTTCGTAAACCCTTCGCAGCACCATGTCGCTGAACACCGGAAGTAACTTTACTTCAGGTAAATCATCCTATGTTTTTATCCGCCATAATTATATTAAATTTTAGTCGTCATCGCTCGTAAGTTGATTATTGTGTTATTTTATAAATTTATCGTGTTAAAACGTGTCGATTTATGTTATGCACATTTACGTCGGACGTAAATGTGCATATTTTACGGTCAGATAACTTTTTTTCCTTTTTGTACATTGGGAATAATATATGTTTAAAATATCTGGTTTTCTGTAGGAAATAACTGACATTCTATCAGAAATATCGATCTCTTTGTACGTTCAGTCGTTAAGATATATTTTCACATATATTTTGACTGAGAATAATGAGATAATAGTTTAGATGTAAATTAATAAAATTGAAAGCAGATTCTTTAATTTACTTATTCTAGCTAACAAGGGATTTTTTCCCAGCGTCTAGTTTTTCATAACAACTACGTTAAACTGAGATGTCAACTCTAAATTTCGCTTTTCGTATGGGTTAACTCTTTGTATCGTATGCGAGATTCGATGTTAATTGCGCTTCTAGTGTCGTTTTATATTTTTTTACAAATAGTTTTCCCTACTTCCAATCTTATTTCTTATTTGTTTGGAATTATTTCTCTTATAGTAATTTTGCCTTCTTTATATTTTTCACCCTTATTTAAATAGGGGACCCTAAGTTTTAATTTATAATTTCTAAGTAAATAAATAAATATTTATTAGATTTATCTCAAAATTAAAATTATGTGGATCGATTTATTTTTAACAAGAAATACAAAAAATATTTCCTTAAAAAATTACTCATTGTTGATATAAACTTAAATTTTTACTTTTATTTCCTTTCAGCTCATTTGTGGTTTAAAGTAGAAAACACAGGTAACTTCTTTAAAACTTTGAGAAATCTTTCTAAAATAAATTAAGTTTCATTAATTAATTGTACGAATGTTTAACTATGATATTACTATTTATAAGATTATACTTTTCCTCTGCTGTTACCTAACATATATCGGTTAAGAAACCTGATTCTTCATACGGTAAGATAATAATTCTTTGAATTTTTTTTTATTAGCTCTTATTCCGCTCCATAACTTAGCTTCTTTGATCTGTTTAGGTCCAAACAATTTTTTTGTTTCACTGGATTTGGTATTTTTTTAGTTTTATTTTATTTGTTTCTACAGATACCGCATCTATACCAGTGAGGCAGAATTAGTTTAAGATTGTGCAGTTACGTGTTGTTTTAGATAATTTAGATCTTTTCTTAAAAAAAGGAAAGAATAAATACATACAAGTTTACAAATATAAATACATGGCAATATTTCGATTAAATTTTTTAAGTTTTTTATAATTCTTCTAGATTGTGTTTTCCTTCTCTTACAGTTCGTAAATGTTTGTTGGTTATTATTGTTTTATGTCTTAGATCGACTAGACTTCTTTCCTGTACGGTAATAGATAATGTAAAAGCGTTGACAGCCTTCTTTCCATTAACCGTGCATTTAGCGTTACCCATTACTGGAATTAATTTGGCTGAGATAGAGCCAAACTATTTCATTTATGACAATTTCCCTTACAAATATTCAGAGTTTGTTCCTTACCGCTTTTTGTAGATGGATTCCTATAGTCTAAAACGTTTTTCTCTTAAACTCTTCTTTCTACCTTCTTCTTACCTCTTCTTTTTTTTTCTTTTTTTAGGAAACAGTGAAATCTGTAAATTCACGAGACCTATGTTTTTTTTCTATGGGCAAGATCTAAGCACTCTTGTGTTTCAAAAATATTTTAGTACTCCTACAGTTAGGTTAACTAACTACACGTTAATCATTTCGACTAAATCAAAGTTTTCAGCAAATTTAATTAATTAATCTCATAAATATATTTCAATATTAGCAGTTAGTTACTTATTCACAGTTTATTGATAAAATCTACTGCGTGCGTGTGTTGTTGTACGGGTGCAGTAAAATATAAATGACTCATGATTTTTGATGCAGGAACTGTTGTAAATTAATGAATGGAGTAGACCCCTTCGTTTATTAAATATGAATACACTCTATAACTTGCTGCATATAAACAGGAAATATTTTACATAATTAAAGGTTTTTTTAACAATTATTATCATTACTCTTACTGTTATTACAGCAGAGAAAGTTTTCATTCAGCGACTTCGTAATTTCATGTTCTGCTGACGTGCGGTATGATGACTTGCCCTTTCCTCTTTTGATTTGCTCGACGCTTCATAATATTCACCCACATAATTGAATCTTGTACATCAAAGGAGCGTTTAATCTACGAATTTTTTTCTTTTTATTTTACATTCTTTAATGTTGTTCTTCCTTTTTTTAAAACGAGTGTAATTGATAATTCTAAAGTTTCCAAGATATCTTATACAGCTTTATACAGATGATATATATGTATAATTTTTCCTTTTTCATAAATCGGGTCGGTGACGTACCTGAGTAAATGTATCATTTTATGTTGATTTATCTTTTTTACGTCGTAGATTCACAGAGGCATAATGTATTGTCAATTAGAACTCAATATATTTTCACCAATTAGATTTTGTTTTCACGACAAATAGTGGGCGAAAACAAAACCTAACTTTTCATTTTGTTGTTTAATATACCTTCGTCGATTATAAAAGTGTGTATTTTTCCTCTAAAAGGGTTCACTCTTATAATATTTAGGGTTCATCCGCATAAAAGGAGGAATGAAGATCTACATTTTTTAAACACTCAAACGTATATGAGCACATACATTTTCTACTACTGTGCAGCATAAACATTTAACTAGTCCGTAAACTTTACTCGGGTCTTAAGACATTCAAGCCACGATCTCCTGACATTTTCATTTGGAAAGGGAGGTGTTTTAGCTTCAGCACTCGATGCTAATTTTTTTTTTGCAAAATCTTACGTACTATAAATGAATGAACTTTACTGTCTGTAAATGCAGTGAAAGTATTATCTAAATTCACTACTAATTCTTAAAACAACTGTGAAGTAGATCGGTACTAAGTATCTTCCCGAACTACTTAAAGAGGGTACACATTACGACGAATATTTTAATTATCAATTTTTTCTAGTTGATAAGATTCGCTACAAGTTTCCACTATCAATGTTAGCCGACATGTAACGTCCACACTATAATAATAACGTTCGCTACAAAAATAAAATGCTATGCATTGAGAACGAAGTAATTATGTTTAGGTTAGAAATGATGTGCTTAAGATTGAAGAAAAAAGGAAGAAAACTTAAAATTGTGGTTAAAACTTTTCTAAGAAAACGTACCGAAATTTCTCTTTTGACTGACTTACAATCGGAAGTTGTTCCAAAAGTTTACGTTATCGAGATCAGATTTTTGGTATTTGGTGAATTTCATTGGCCCGAAGTCGCTCGTCGCTCATCAGACAGCACTTCTAGAAAAAGTATTTCAATAAGAGAAAAACTGCTGGTCTACGATTTCTGGCCATAAGAGATTCGTTTTAAAGTTTAATATAGCTCTATTAATTTTTTCCTGACCTCTATTAAGGTCTAATTGATGAAAATAACACACAAATACCTTGCACACTCAATACAACTCTGAATTCAAACACTGAACAATTGTTAGCGAAATGTTTTTATTATTATGCTAAATGCTAGTAGAATTCTATTAGTAGAAATGTTCGCTCAAAAAAATCCTACTAACATTGTTCGTCATAGTGTGGACCCGCCTTAAGATGGCGCTTAAGTTTGAACTCTTTCGAATTTCGAAAACAACGTAAAATTCCTATCGGAATGATACTTCTACAAGTATAATGCAACAGTTTATCCATATCTAAATTTAAACGGTTACAATCCATCCAGCGAATAATTCTTTAAACGGCTTAAGTACAATTTTTAATTTTTTACATAATTATCTTCAGATATAGATACAGTTGTATCATCTGGTAAGGTAACAAAGTAAATGGAATTAGTAAAACTAAATAAAATAAATATTTCATTCTGATAAAACAAATATAATTATTTGTTTTAAGAGTAAGTTACCGTTCCTTTTAGCAAGATTTCACATTCGCAAAATATAAACATATAGATCGGTTAAAATTTTTAATTCTCAAATATCAGTCTACATGATTCATACTCATGGGCGCCAGGCAATGATTTGTCGACTCATTTTTGTGTCTTGAGAACTCTTTCCGAGGGAACTCTAAGAGACGGTACATAGGTAAGCGTAATAAACATTTAATATGGTGACAAGCTTAGAGTATTATTAAATAGCCTCAAAACATAAAAGTACGATTAGATTTTGCTAAAAAAGAAATCAATCGGTATATCCGAAGAGAATTACTCATCTAATTATAAACACCCTGAAATTTCGATCGAGGGGCAGCAGAAGTGCGTTATCAGTCATGGGAATTCTGTCCAAGCTATATGTATGTATTATTATATACTGATCAGAATGAAATATTTATTTTATTTAGTTTTACTTATTCCAAACAAAAAGTACAGAATTAAAATTTTAATTTTATTTGTTCATTACTCTATTCGTTTTTCACACTTTCTTTCAAGTTTATCTAAAATTTACGATGTTTATAACGACTACAGAAGGATTGTTTTACCTATTAAAACCGGTTTATAACTTCCTAAACGACTCTCTTAACATTTCTGAAGGAATACTATTGACTTTGCTTGATAACTCAAAAAAGTCATCTGTGAAAAGTCGATCAAAAACATTAAATTATTATTACGGACCGGGTAGTTAATAGGGTAAACTAAGCAAATCCGGCTGACTTTTCACCAGTTGATCCATAAGTTTATCATCACTCATCTTCATAAAACTTCTATTGAATACAATAGACAAATAAATTAAAGTTTATCAGCCGGTTTGGTGATTTTCATAGCTTTTATACTACGAATATATTTAATTTATATATACCTTCATTAGATATTTTTACCCTACTCCCGTCCATAGGAGGAGTAGTAATGTATTTAACTGTTATGTATTGTCGCGTGTTCACGGCTCTTTAGGATATTGCGAGATTGACAATTGAAAAAGTTTGTATCAATAAAATAAGACGAATCAATAATAACAATGACAATAAGAATAATAAACGATAATAATAAACAACTCACAATAATAATCAGAATGATAATAGCAGACAATAATAATAAATGAAAATAATAAACAAATAATAATCATAGTAATCACAACCACAATAATAATAATAACGGGAAGAAAAGAGCTGCATGGGAGATATAGGCACCGTCTAGAGCAGGAAGGAGTCTATAAAGCAGCTTCAAATAATTGCCTTTTGCAGGGAAAGTTACATTCTGAGACGGAGCGGTTTATATGTAGCATACAGGATCAAGTGGTAGCAACGAAAAATTTTAAGAGATTTATTCTTAAAGAAAATATCAACAACAAATATAGGCTATGTATGCAACACAATGAAACAATAGACCATATAATCACTGGTTGTCCGATTCTAGCTCCGACGGAGTACACAAAAGGAGGCAAAACAACGTGGCAAAAATTGTACCCATAGAACTCTGCGATAGATACAAGTTAGAGTTTCAAAAAGGGTCCTACTATACTTATGAGCCAGCCTCCTTTTTGGAGAAGAACAACGCAAAAATTTTCTGGAACCAGGGAATTGTAACAGCAAAACCCATCAACTGTAATAAGTCAGATCTAGTAGTAGTTGATAAAATGGAAAAAGTAACTTACCTAATAAACGTAGCCATCCCATCAAGTAAAAACATCAACACTAAACACAATGAGAAGCAGCAGAAATATACAGATCTTGCTTTTGAAATTAAAGAAACGTGGAATCAAAAAGAATTTTATATAATCCCGATAATTATATCTGCGGAGGGAATAATACCATCTACTTCGTACAACAGTCTTGAAAAACTGAAGATCCAGTGGATGATCCACGCGCTAATGCAAAGAAGTGTGATAATTGACACCTGCCATGTTGCCCGGAAGGCACTTAGTCAACAATAGAAAGCCTTATCTCGTTGGTATAAATTACTCCTAGTTTAAGGAATGTCACCGGCAAAAGTAAAAGCTGTGAGAGAGTGGGATAATAACAATAACACAAAGCAGTTATTGCATACAAAACAAAATTTAAAGTTATTGTCGGGATTTATTTACAGGTATTTAAATATTGAAAACTAGAATTCAGTTCCATTGACGAAAGACTTTAGCATGACCGCTAGTCTTAACGCTTTTAACCACTAGTCTTGCATTAACAACAATAGTACAATAGATAAGACAACTATAAAGTTCTTTAACTGCAAATACCTTTGCTGTTCACAAATAAAATTATATGACAACTTATAAATGAAATTTAGTACATTATCTCTCTTTCACTATTTTATTTACTGGAAATACTTGACGTCACCTTAATAGCCTTACCACCTTAATCGAACTTGTATGAACTAGAAATTCACTCCTTCACTGACTTCCTCGCATAATACTCTTGCTTCAAACTCGCACAATAACTCCTCGCTTAGAACTCTCTCGCAGAACTTTTCGCAGACTTTCCCGTAGTATTTATACTCTTATCTTCTTCACCTGCAGGATCGGACCCAACTTGAACCGTGAGAATGATCGTCCGTCCTCACATATTCTCATGAAATTCCAAAACTTGGTACGGTAACTCTTCTCGCGGAACAACATCTGTAGGTGTCCTAGCGGGCAATATTACAAAGGACGATTGTTAAACAGACCTGTTAGCTTTACTGAAAGGGTTTCTGTTAGTCCCTTTCTGGATTCTCCCGTTATTATATTTTCTACTACTTTCGTCTTAATTGGAAGGAATCCGTTACTCGGGTCCGTTAACCGGTTTGTTTGTTCCCTTCTGTAACTTCACTGATCCAACCAATTATGACCAACGTTTGGGTAGTAACAGGTCTTCGGTCTGAAAGTAATATAGGCTATCTTAAATTGTCTTATCTAAAGGGGGGGGGGGCGCTATACTGGGGGACAAATTTTAAAAATTACGCTGTTTTTCAAATTTTAATGATTGTATTTAATAAAACGATAAAAAAAGAAACACTTTTTGCCTCATGTAATTTTTTCGAAAATTCATCATTCCCGAGATATAAGCAACTATTCTGTCAGCAAAAGGAAGCAGGAATACATCTCGACTAGCGCCCGCCTGAGCGCTGTGTGGTGCCGGTATGTCGGCATCGCAACGTAGTTAATGATGGGAATATGATAAGTTCAGAACCTGTGCTCGATATCTTTACCTTTTATCATTATACAAGTTAGAACCTATGCGAACTACTAATGTGACTACTAATTGTACACATTTTTTAGCCTCACATTTTTTTTACGTTAAAAAAATTAAAAAAGGGACTGAAATAAAATATAAATAAAAAGAGACTACCTTTATGTATTGCTTCAGAAGATGAGATAAAATGGAAATTTTAGCGTGTGAAAATACCATGCCATGTACCTATAATAATTGTGTTAATAATAATTAATTAAACAAGTTTTTCTTTCTTTTCTTACAGGCATTTTTTCAGGATAGAGTACGTTAGTAAACGATGTGAAATTAATATTACTTCTACATTTTATGTTGTAGTCGGTGCCTTTGTAAGCTATATGAGATTGTGACTTTAATGGACTCCACTTTATTAAGAATTAACAGGCACCCAACAGGCACTACAACATAAAATGTAGAAATAATATTAAATCTCACATCGCAGACTAACTTACTCCGGGTGGCTAAGGGGCCCACTTGGGTGTTTGCTTTGCCAATATCCGTTTGGCATCCAGCTCTAGTTAGCTGAGATATTCGCTGTTAGGATGAGAATGGATGTGTGAAGAACTTTGTGATGGAGTTGTGATGCGGGAGGGTGTAGGCATTGATCTCGCTCTCGAAAGCGGACCAGAGCAGAGAGAGATAGGGTATGTTTCTATTAGACTTGTTAAATTTCTGAATCTGTTTCTTGATTTTTTAATAAATCAAGAGAACTTCGAGTAAATTGAATCGTAGGACAAAATTGTCGTTGCGACCAAACTTATTTTATTGGTATAAGGATAGCATTTTTGGTGTTTACAGACTCAATCAAGTAATCTGACTGCAGAGTCTAACTGAAGTCAGATATGGGAAGAGTTCTTGTGTGAAATCTTCGGTGTTAGTGGAAGGCGCGGGATAGCGCCTCTGCAAATCGGTTAATTTGATAGTTGAGGGTTGTAAGTTGTGATAGGTGGTCGTGGTCGGAAGAGGCCTTATGAAGGTGACATTAAGTTGTATAAATACACTGATTGAAATGTCTGCCAAAGCATTTCCATCCTGACAGAGGCCAAACTGATGACTGTGATGTGTTATCAGGTTTAGAGGGTCTAAAAGACGACCAGTAAATCTCATCAGGACTAGGAACCTAAGGAGTGGTGCGGCGACCGGGATCGTCAAGAGGCGGATGTCTTCCCCTACGGGAGTCAGGATGTTTCCTGAAAAAACGCCTGTATGAAAAGAAAGAAAAACTTAACGATTTTTTTGTTCGTTTTTCATAATTATTCTAGGTAGATATAAACAATTAGTAGTCGGGTTATTTTATTTTTTATTAATTATTTTATTTAGTTGGGATATGTAAGTTTGTATGTTTAAAAATTGTACTTTATTGAAGTTTTTATTGAATTCTGAATTTATTATTGTATTCAGTGGTGTATTATATCCTAATTTTAATTATACAGTTATATTCATGTTATGAGACGATATTATTTTATTTATTGAGTTTTAGGTTTAAAAAGTAATATTGTGTATTTAAATGAATTAATTGCATTAATTTAAACAAACTAATCATTGAGGTGTAGTTGATACATAGAAAAAATTACGAGTACATAACTAGCTTAATTAAAAAAAATATTAGCCAGTCCGTACTAGAAGGATAACACGAACCGAGATAGTCTTGTAGCCGTTTTGATAATGATATTAAATGAATATCTGTTCAGTACAGTCCTGTTGCTCTTATGTGAACCGACTTTTACAGTTCAGTCATTGAAGCCTTATACCGATCCTTTCGCCGTTTATCTTATGACTTTACACAAAAAAAAAATGTATAGATCTATTTTATATAGTGAACGCACAAAGAATTATGTAGTTATTAAATCAGATCAACGATTAAGTCCTAATATAGTAATAATAATTGTACTAACAATTTAAAGTAGTTTAGAAACATATGGATTAATCTGTCTCTATTCGTACCAGGTAATTTTCGATTTGTACGAGTGGGATTGAAAAAAAGAACTATTTTCTCGACAGGCTTTCTTGATTTTATGATACCATTATTACCGTTATCGTCGATAATTTTTATGTATTCATTTAATAATCGTTACTGACGCATTAGGCCGAGGTACAAATTGATCTACTATTAGTCGCCGGTAGTCGGTGCGTGTAACATACACGCGAGAAATCAATCACTGTCGTAATGGAGGGAACATCTTAACTCGACTTGTTTCTTCTTGTTTTGTTTTTACGACGGTGCTCGTAAAAAAACAAACCGTGCTTCGAGCACGCAGATCCGCGCCTGGTACCACCCCTCGCTCTTAAACCTTAGCCCGTGAGCTACAATACTTAAAAGCATTTTCTGCATTTCTTTAGCTTCTCAAAATACGCTACTTATTTCATTTTACGTTACTAAGTAAAATATAGAAAGAAATTCTATCTTTCTGTGGCCATTACAGCGACAGATTTTAATAGACAGATTAAGTAAAATGATCGTTATGGCAGTATAATAAAGGTAGATAATCAATCCTCTTAATATAAGTTGACATATTATGTAAAAAATAGGGTTTATTTATTTTATCGGTTGATTTAAAATCATTTAGAGTTCGGTAATTTTATGATCCGTTTGTAACAACTATATTTAGTTACTTTTTGAACGTAAAGAAAAGTAATGAACATGGTCCTTTTTTAATTCGGTTACGTTTTGAAATCATACATAATTCTCTGATATCCGCCTATTGAGTTGTTAGTATTTTTATGCAAACACGATCTTTTTCAAATTTAATCTAATATTTCTTAATTGTAAAATACTAATTATTTTTATGTATACAAATGTATAATCATATTCACTTAAACAAAATGTGTCTCTGACAGAATTTCAGTCGCGCAGTGTTTGCTAATTATTAATTATATTAAATTAAATACGACATAAAGTAACCAGTTCTTGAAACAGTAATCCGAAATTGGAGCCGACTATTATGCAAAAATTATTAATAAATAAGATAATGTAACTTAAAACTCAAATTTAACGGTATAAATTAAAAATGTATCTTCAGTTTTTCTTTATATTTTTACCCATAAAAAAAGTAGCTAAAAATAGCATATTTTTACCCACGTCGAAACGGAGACAATATAAACATCTGGGGTAAAAAGTTTTTTTTTGTGTGTGTGTGTGTGTCTATTACCATTTTCCTCAAAAACTACAGGACCGATTTCGATGCCGTTTTTTGAATTACATAGGTATTACTTCAGAGCAAGTTTTTAGACATGTTTTACGTCACCAGGGGACGCTGCAGTAAATGTGTTTCTCTAAAACGGTTGGGCCGATTTTGATACGCTTTTTTCATTACATAGTTATCACCTCAGAGCATATTCTTAGATTATTTTTATAGTTAAAGGCCATCTTAGTTTTACTAAAAAAAACAGCTACAGAGGGGATCGTAGACAAACCGCTTGAAAGTCAAGAGAAACATTACTCTTCCACATCGGTTATACCTCATTCATATTAAAATCCAGAAGAAAATTCTCTTCGAAATTTTTGGCTAAAATATCTTTTGATACCGACACTATGTGCTTAATGTAACAGTCAATTTGTGTGGACGTAAATTTATGATGTGAATAGACGCATAACATTACAAAATAACATTCTGCACGCTATGTTTAAAGCAGTTCTGGATTATTTTTTATAACTTATGTAACATATATCGACTTTTAATGATTTATATACGTAGCGTAACGCAATAAAATATAATAAATTTACGCAAAGAAAAACTAATAAAATTTAACTGAATTTAAAAAAAAATAATAAAAAAGTAACTCACTTACTTAACATGAATGATACAAATGCATTTGTAAAACGTGCGCGCGTAGGTGCATAGTATTTATGCGCACACGTACGTGTTAGAGAGAGAGAGAGAAAAAGAGAAAATGCTATTTTATGTATTTGTAATTTTATGAATATTTGTTTGTACGTATAGTCAAGAAAAATCAATTTCTGTTGAATTTTGTACCTTGGGAGAGTCCACGTCTGAGAAACGTCAAAATTGTGGTAGGAAGGGAAAAATCGTGTGGTTGTCGATACTGTAGCACCTGCTGTGTAATTGCTTTCCCCTCTTACCCTCTAAAACACGGCTGCGTTACATAGACTGTCCGGGAAGTCAACTACAGAGAATACAGCTGACGATTCTCTAAGCTGCGATTTCATAACTGTTTCACATAAAATGCACGCAACTGTCAAAAAAATATACGTAAAATGTGTTATTTTGTCAATAAATACGGATTATAAATTTTTATTTTTATAATCATTGAATCTAAGTTCATGATTTAGACTTTTTTTATTTATATACGGTACTAAAATACTCATTTACCATATTTACTTTATAAAGATTTGTTTTTCAATATTCTTCAGAATTTAAAAAGAATCTTAATTCCTTTAATCTGCTTTTTTATTTTGAATGTTAAAGTAAAAACGAAAATTTTATTCTAAACGCTTTCAATTGAATACCAAAATAAATCTTTTTTTTCAAAATTATCCCCGAACCGGTTTAAAAAAATTTTCCGGCTTTACACTTTTCTCAAATACTTTTCGTGTAATTTTTATGTTCGTATTTGTCTGTTTATGGTTTCATCGTGTTATTATTTATTATAAATGACACTTTAAATTAATAAATGAGACGGGTTTTCACGGGCTGCTAATCAGATTTTTTTTTTACAAGCACAAAAGAAAGAATTAGCATCGACTGATTGTCAACATATAATTGAACCGGTTAAATTATAATCTGCTACAAAGGGTTTTAACATGCAAGAAAAAAAGGTTATATCAGTCATATTATAAATACGTAGATTGTCGTATGAACACTAAAGTTAAACGACGTCCGCCGCGGTATATAAACCGATCGGAGTAAATGGTCGGATGGTCGTTTATTTAAATAACGCGTTGATGGCATCCTCTTGTAGGTCGATGTCAGGAAGGTCGTCCGGCCTTAAATCTTTCATAAATCAATTCTTCTATTCTTTACAAAATAGTAATTTTGCATCACAGCGGCTAATCGAAAATTTCATAAGTTTAATGCGTATCCGTCGTGCTGTTTTTTTAATGAGACTTTGCTGGATTTGTTGATCATCTTTGATACAACGAATAAGTTTAATCTAATGTTCTTGTGTACTGTCGTCATTACTTATCGGCCGTAATTATTGCCGTCGTAGTTTGTTTGTCTGTAAATCATGTACGAGAACATTTTGCACATTTTATAATCGTCCGGTACCGTATGTGACCGAAAGATCACACGTGCTATTGATATGTACCTTTTGAACTAGATTAGTTGTGGGAGAATATTTTCTATTCAGGTTAACCTTAGAGCTGACTGCAGTATAAACTGAAAAAATGTTTATACACATGTTTAAAAATGTTTATACACATATTGGCATTATTCGATAAGACTTAACATTAATGAATATATAAGAATACCGGCTAGTAATAATAAAAATAAAAATCCAGAACAGTTATTTTTTAACTAGTACAAATAATCTTAATAATGTATTTGAAATTCAGGATGTATTTATTGCATTCATAATAGAGTAATCAAATTGCAACAGACACGCGATTAATGCGTGTTTGTTTTATATTTGTTCGTGTTAATGTAATGAATATTTTGCTTATAATGTAATCTTATAACGAACTTCAGCCTCAAGGTACAAGGCTTGGCTGATAAATTTTGCACACTAGTGTATACAGAGACAAAAGGTACTATCGAGTTGGGCGTGGCAGCACATGATAGCTAAAATCTCCCTCTACAAACCTGCAATAATGCGTTGAAATCCGTTCACCAGTTTGTTTTCAGTAACAGTTAAAGTGGAATCGAGTACGGTTAATAAGTCAACGTGGTTAAAACAGTGCGCAGTGATCGAATTTTAACTACAGAAAATGTGAATCCTACGAATATTTTTCATCGTTTAAAAGCGGTTTACAGTAGTGAAACTGTTGACAAGAGTATTGTGAATAGTTGGACGTTGAAATTTAGCGACTGTGAAGCTGGTAAAGCGGCAATTGAGGATGCATCTCGCAGCGGACGCCACTTTCTGTGACTGACGAGAAGCATCAGAAGGAGGTGGACAATTTGCTGCAAAGTGACCGGCGAATCACCCAGCAACGCATCGCTATTCGGTTAGGCATATCTAAAGAACGAGTAGGCCCCATATTATCGAGCAATTGGACTGCCGTAAAATCTGTGTACGATGGATACCGTGCAAACTGACGGACGTACACAGGCAGCGTCGTGTCTAATGTTACGAAGAACTTTAACAGAGCTATCGTGCGGAAGGAAACGACTTCCTTTTCAATATTATGACCGGGGATGAGACTTGGGTACATCATTACGACCCGGAAGAAAAAAGGCAAAGCATGGAATTGACATGGGAAGAGACATTACGAATTGCCAAAACTCAACAAATTCAAAACGCAAACCTCAGCGAAGAAACTTCTTTTGACGGTGTTTTGGGATGCCAAACACGTTTATGTGACTGAGTATCTGAAAAATGGAACGACTGTGAACTCCTAACGGTACATTCAGATGTTAAGACACCTCAGACGACGAGTATGTCGCGTTCGAAAAACTACCATGCCCATAATCTTGGCCTCACACACCGTAAGCCACTACAGAGGCTCTCCGCAAGCTGACGTTTGACCCTATTCCGCATCCGCCGTACTCGCCGGATTTGGCTCCTGACCCCCGTAGGGGGAAGATACCCTCCGCCACTCCCTCCGTTCCTAGCCCTTATGGGCTTTACCGAAGGTCACCTTTGAAACCTCGGCTTTTGGCATATTCCAGTCCGCCTCGGCCAGGATACCACCGATGCGAATGCCACGAGTGATATTCCTATCGGTATACTACTATTTAATGAACTAAAAACAAAACACATCTTATCGAGTCTTAAGTAAGACTGAAAGGACTTAACGAAACAAAGGAACTGAACTACCTCTATCCGTAGAAGGTGTGCCACTTCTACCCTCATTTCAAGAGGAATCTCAAAGGTAATCATTACACCACCGACGGTGAGGTCAAGGAAGCTGTGGCCTGCCACTTGGATCCGAGAAAGACCACCAGCATTTTTCAGTGACGGAATGCAAAAATTTGTCACACGTTGGGAAAAGTATATCAGTGTAAACGGGGATTATATTGAAAACTAAATACTGCTCTTTGTAGCTAAGGTATTGTATTTTTATTCATTTATTATTTCATTCCAATATCTCTTTTCATTTCCATGTTACGCATATATGTGAAAAATTTATCAGCCGAGCTTCGTATTGCTAAAATCTTCAAAGCACGACAGAGCGTGCCAAAATGAATATGTTATTGTTTTGGCTCCTATCGGAAAGAATAAACGTGCATCAGCTACGTGAGATCTATTTTTTAAATAATAATAATTATTATTATTTTTAAGTACTGCAGTGTCCTTTATTAAAATATTTCTATATTCAGTAACTGCGCTATAAAATTGCTAAAATGAGATTCATTTGCGTACGCTTCTTTTTTTAATAATGCTACAAGCATTCGATATGGATTCTTGATTTTATTATCTGCTTAAATTCTAGGACAGTAAATTGCATTATTAAGGAATTTTTAAACGATGTTTGAAAAAGATTTGTAAGACTTTAAAACTACGCCTTCAACTGTTATTAGCAATTTATCTTCAAATACTTTTCCAGTTGATCTATTTTTAATGATAAGTAATTACTTAAACGAAACTCACGTGATTTTTTAAGCTCATACATGCTTAAGTGGACGTGCAAGTTCGTATGTGAGTAACAGGAAAACCGTGGGTATGAAAAGCTAGGTAGCATGTGGTGTGCATTAGGGGAACAGTTGTTCCCTTTCTCTTGCCCCTGTTAATAGTTAACAGTAGATCGTTGAACCGCCCTGCCGGCATGCATGGATCAATCGTATAAAGTTTGACTGTAAACTATTTCAACTATGAAGCTAAAATGCGGGGATATGAAACTTTACAGTTAAAATTCCGTAAATTACATTTGTACTAAAGTTGTTCTATATAATCTATATTTATCTTTCTCTCAACTTTTATGTTTTTATTAAAACATAAAAGTTCGAATTAGTCGATTATTTTTATTTCTATCTGCTGTATTATATAAATTGTAATCTTTTAAGAGTTGAGTATCAGCAGGCCAACCCGCTGAAATTCAGGTGATATTCAGCCCTAAAAGGTGAAAACTTTATTCTGTACCGGCTGTATAATGAAGATTATACTCTATTATACTCTAAGAGAAGGCGACTCTGATCGGTGACACTTAAAACTCAGATGCTTTACAGTATGCGAGTCAGACTCGTATGAAGACTAAGACGGATATATTATCTGTCTAAGTCTAACTTAAGCATCATAACGAAATTTATTAACTGTTACTTAGTCTAACTTATAAATGATATACAGATTAATTTAATAAAAAAAATTTAGCTTAAAAATGTTGTAAAGTTTTTTACCACATATGAAAAATTGCGAGTACAGTATGTGATGTGAAATAATTTAGAATAGATTTAGCAAAGTAATAGAAATACATTTGCAATTTTTTTACCTAAATGGGAATTTTAAGAGATACAAATACCAAGAGACCGGACTTCAATTTTATTACGATTTAAAAAAAAATTAATGTAATTTCAGTAATGTTCTTTTCCACTGTAATTAAAATTCTCTAGACATTAAAAATGAATGCATCTTAAATAAAATAATTTATCAAAGATAAAAATAAAAAACTGACTTCAACAAATAATAGTCCTAAAATGTTAAAAATAATTAGATTTTTACTTATTAACTAAAGTGAAAGTATTT
Source organism: Lycorma delicatula (assembly GCF_047948215.1). Lineage (NCBI taxonomy): Eukaryota > Metazoa > Arthropoda > Insecta > Hemiptera > Fulgoridae > Lycorma > Lycorma delicatula. Next base: position 322,120,303 of record NC_134455.1, on the reverse strand, counting down.
ACAACAAATAACTATTTTTGAAGTCGATGCCAGCCAAAAAAACCTATGATCTATATAATACAAATCCTACTTCAAAACATGCAAAATTGGAAGTAGAAGTTTCACTACAATAAAATGAGATCTACAAAAGTATAATATAAGAATATTTTATAGATGATTAGTTATATATAATTACCCAGTATATACGCCTTAACGAATTCAAAATGAGGTATGATCGTGAGACATTCTGTCTTATATGCTCTTGAGATTCCATTTTACATGTGGAAATCCCGTTTAGCCGCTCAGCGGTCGGTTGATGTTTAATTTGTGTTGGCTGGCACCGATTTCTAAAATAGTTTTGTTGAAAATACTTTTACTTTAGTTAATATATATATATATAGTTGCCAAGAAAGGAATGATAGTTTAAGGAAAAATAGAGAAAGAAATGCCATGAATATTTCTGCAGAGGCTTCTCAACAACGAGAATGTAAACCTAACCTAACCGTTCTCTGCAAATGAGAACGTACAACAGCCGATTTTTACGGAATGAATGTCTAGAGAGTCATGCTCTTCGTGTCAGTTTAATACACAAACGTTTGTCAAATGAAACACAAGAGCAACGTTCTCACCGCCTCGACTTGATATGTAAGGAAGGAGAGTTATCGGAAGCTGTACTCATAAAATTTGATGAGGTGACAATTGGTCTTAGAATGAAAGATGATGATGGTTGCTTAGCCATTTCATCAGTTTGTACAACATTCCAAGATACAAAGGAATACGGAGATGTCGAGCGCAGAATGCTACCTTTAATATTTTAACTGTTCACAAACTGCAGGGTACAGCTCTTGACAGGGAAGTAATAAAACTCGGCAAGAAACATTTTGCCAAGGGGCAGATTTATGTCGCTCTTAGTCGAGTTAAAACTTTAGAGGGCATAGCCTTGTCTGATTTGGACCCAAATAAGTTATTAAATAGACCATATGATGAAAAACCTGTGATAAAAATGATGAGGTTGTGTATCTCCCAATTTATAGGTTTTATTACTGTGGTTAGACGCTTGGTCAAAGTTTGTAAGTTCCCGGTTTAAAAAGTGTTTAAATAACTATAGAATATTATTTAATATTATTTATTGCAATATTATAATATTTAACTCGCTTCATGCACGGTGATTGGGAGGTTGTTATATGACTAATTATTTGATACTGCAAAATTAGAATTTATTAATTTTTCAATTAGGGTTAATAACTTTTTCACTATTTTGTATAAATATTAAATGTAGGTTTAACATTTATATGCAGTTTAGAGGAAAGTAACCAAGGAAAGATTGTTTAAAGAAGAAAAATAAAAAAAGAAATGCCATGAATATTTCCACGGAGAATAAGCAACAATAATATATACTGTTATTAATATCTTAGTCATACAGGGAGCAGAGAAACACGGCAGTGGTGTGAGCGGTCAACGGCTAAGGGTGTCGAGCCGTTCGGTTTTTTGATATTTATTCTAAGATTATCATCGGATTTGGTTAAAATTTATATGGGGCCATTATGACAAGACTCCATGCATGAGTTGCAGCGCAACCCCTGGCAGCTCGCAAAATTATGTTACCAGCCAAAGCCACTGTACGTGCTGACCAGAGTTCGATGCGGGTTTGGTGGTCGTGACCACACTTTAACATCTGTGGTGACTTACCAGGCGTTCCTGGATATTCTGTTTCCAGGTGCTCTGGAGGGTGAAGCAGAAGTCGGCGTCAGGACGGGTGAGACACCATTCCCTGACGTGCGGGCTGTGGATCCCGTAGATATAGACCGAGTGGTTTCTCAACTGGCACTGAAAAAAGCACCGGGGATTGACCAACTTGATCCGGATATATTTTACCATCTACTGCCTGTCGTAAAGGAGCAGCTTGGCAGGCTGTTCTCGGGTTGCCTAAGCTGGGTCTGCTTCCAGACTTGTTGGAAAGTGGTTTTAGTAAAGGTGCTCTTAAAACCAGGTAAGGATCAGAGTGAGGTAGGCAGTTATCGGCCCATCAGCCTCTTGCCGGTAATCGGCAAGTTGCTTGAAAGGCTGGTTGTGGAACAGTTCTGGGAATGCATTGAGGTGAACTGCTTTCTAAATCGAGGCCAGTATGGCTTCACAAAAGGAGTTGGTACCAAGGATTGCATCTTAAATGCTCTTGCCGAGGTGAAAAGCGCCGACTGTAAAAATCTTTTTGGCAATTTTCATAGACATAGAGGCAGCATTTCCTTCCTTGTGTTTGAGTTTTGTCCTCTATGAGTTGGAACTTCGCAATGTTTTCGTAGCCCTGCAGGCCGTGGTACGTGACTATTTGTCTTACCCTACGGCTCTGTTTAAGGATGCGCACCTAGTTGTGGAAAACTCCACAACTAGGGGAAGGGGAAGGGGAAGGGGAAGCCCGCAGGGTTCCGCTCTCGATGTCCTGCTCATCCATGGAACCTGCTCATGGAATCTGGTATTCGACGGATTTCTGGGATTGACATTTCCAGAAGGGGTCACGTCCCAGGCTTTCGCCGATGACTGTCTCCTTTTAGTTTGTGGTAATTCACGACCACAGCTAGAAGATTGAGCACAGGCGCCCTTGTCAACCGCAGAGGGCTGGATGGACATTCAAAATTTAAAGATTTCTGTGACCAAGACGAAGTTTATGCTTCTCCAGGGTGCAGACAAATTATCGTACAGTCATAACACTCACATTAAATATAAAGGCTGTGTAATCATCCGAGTTAGAGTTCATAAGTATCTAGGTGTTTTGTTTGATGAAAAGTTGCTGTTTGGCAACCACATTAGGCAAGTAACGCTGGATGCCGTCTCAGTGATGCACAAACTTAGGAGGATTGCTCGGAAAGACTATGGGTTGTCGGGCCGTCAAATGTACATCATGTACCGAGTTGTCTTCAAAAGCATGACCTCTTTCGCGGGACTCGTTTGGGTGTATAGATTGTATATGAATAGAACACTTCTTCAAAATTTAAGTAGTTCCCAGGGCAGAACCTTAATTGTATGCATTGGTGTTTTTAAAACAATCTCCTATAAGGCAACCACCGTATTGCAAAAGGGTCTCCCAGTCGATTTAGTAGTGAAAGTTGAGAGTTCATGATTTGGAAGTCGAGAGTTCCAGCGTTTAAGTTCTAGTAAAGCTAGTTATTTTTACACGGGTTTGAATACTAGATCGTGGATACCGGTGTTCTTTGGTAGTTGGGTTTCAATTAACTGCACATCTCAGGAATGGCCGAACTGAGACTATACAATTCTACACTTCATTTTCACTCATACATATCATCCTCATTCGTCATCTGAAGTATTATCTGAACGGTAATTACTGGAGGCTAGACAGAAAAAAGAAAGACCAGTAAACAAAGTAGTGAAAGTTCGGGCAGCCATGTAGAGATTGCGAAGGGGCAGGGAGGCCGAGGTATTTGGGATGCGGTTTCGAGCCGGACCATTAACCGAGCGGAACGGTGTTCACAATGCACCGGATCTAAATTTCATTCAGTTTCCCATCTCCCGCCTGCGGAAGAGACTCCAGAGCCTCGCGATGGAAGCATGGCAGCTGGAATGGGACACCACGACTAAGGCAACATCCTTGTTTAAGTTTGTACGGGATCTGGGGGGATGATATATCTCGAGCTCATTTTTAAGGGCAACGGGTGCCCAGGTGCTCACCAACTACGCTAACTTGAACCAATATCTGTTTCGGTTCCACCTGGCAGCTGATGAGCCGTGCATCTGCGGGGTGGTCCAGTAAAATGAATACCTGATATTTGACTGCCCTGCTCTTGGAGGGGGGGGGGAGAGACCGGGCCACCCTGGAACTTAGAGGTCAAGGGGAAAATTGGTCACTCACAAGCGGTAAGTCAGCGTGGCGAGAGCCGCATTGCCGGACCGTGTAGGAGTTCCTTGATGCGGTTGCTTTGTTCAACCGACATCAGTAGTTTACCTAAGGGAAAAGACTCCTAACGCACTGCTGTATGAAGCTAACCTAGAGATATATATGGCTGACCATCAGCCAATTAAGGCGCTTTAATATGGTGGACAGGTACTTGCTGGCATTCAGCGACCTAGGCGTGGCAGCGAATTGCTGCCTAGACGAAATACATTTTATTATGGATGTCATATATATTTTTAGTAGTTAACTATCCATTTTGGCAAATATATGACAAGTGAGCGGTTGGGACACGTAAGTATATGACACCGCGCTTAGTCCGCTCACGCTGTTAGGTAAGCTCTAGGAGCTATGTTAGGATACTGGTCGCTAAACTGTTCGAGGCTCAGTTGCCGTTTGTGGCACAGACATTCGGTCTTATGCTTTAGGGTGAACGAATGGGGTGGTGGCGGAAGAAATGCCAAGCAAACAAAATGGTGGGACCATTACAAAAGTATACTCTTTTCATTAAAAAAAAATGATCAAAATCGACTTAATAACGTCGGAGATATTGCATACCATACATACATAAAAAAAAAAACAGTCGCATTGATAACTTCCTTCTGTTTTGAAGTCGGTTAAAAAGGTGTACGAATTAACTGTCGAATTAATTACGAAATAACTGTCGTAATAATAGAAAAAATTCACTTTTTTATTTATCATTGATTGAGGACCCACTGTTGTTGAATTTGATGCTTTAGAGGCGACAGGGCGAAGTGGAACTGCGTATGCTGCCACTAATATTGTGCTGGGCTGTGACGATCATAAACTACAAAGGACTACCCTAGATAGAGCTGTCGTAGAGCTAAGCACTTACATCTTTGCCAAGAGCCAGGCCTACGTAGCACTGAGTCGCGTGAAACAACTGGAGAGTTTAGTCGTTAGTTATTTGGATCCCAGAAAATTGCTGTATGATTCGCACGATAAAAAGTCTCTCGAGGAACTCAATCGCCTGAGAAATCTGTAAGTATACGCCAATTAAATAAATAAATTGAATTGTTTACAGTTTCCTCATTTCGCTCAGTACGTTAATTAAATACGTTATATCCATAAGTTTTCGAATCGTGAATTTTTCTTCGCGTTTTCAAATCGTGAATTTTTTCATCGAGAAAAAAAGTATTAAATAATAAAATCAATTATAAAATTAAAAAACAGGACTGCCAAAAAAAATTTAGCTAAAAAAATGACAATAAGTCGAACTAAAAGAAAACAAAACAAGATATGGAAGGACTAAACATCGTTGTGCAGTATTTAATTAAACAAAATAATGGGTTACCAATCAACTTTCAGACAGCTTATATTGTTTAGATATAATTTTCATGTTGTAGAAATAGCAGGCATTTATGGTTGCCCAATGATTAAATTCTCACCAGGTCTTACATCGATAAAAAAAATTTTTATCCTTCAACGAAATGTTTAAATGCAGTCGGGAGACTCTTAGTAGTAATTGTCCTTTATTAAAGAGTTCTGAATAGTAATTATTCTATATTAAAGAGCCCCCTCGACTGCATTTAAATATTTCCGTTGAAGGACAATATTTTCTTATCGTTGTAATAAGACATGGCGAGAATTTAATCATTAGACTAACTTAAATGCTTGCTATTTCTACAACATGAAAAATATATTTAAAAAAATTAAAACTGTCTGAAAGATGATTGGTCACCCGTTATTTAATTTAATTAAATACTGCACAACGACATTTAGTTCTTTATTTCCATATATTGCTTTCTTTTCTTTTTTTTTTAGTTCAATTTATTATCTTGTTTTTTAATCTACTTATGATAGTAGACTATAGTGTAAAGTAGTGAAATTAGAAAGTAGACTATTATGAAATTACTATACCTGCAACTACCGTTGCAGATATAGTAATAGAGCGGAAGTTTTTTCATATTTTTTACAGTAAAGAGGAGATGAAAATAAAATTTTTTATTACATTTTTTCTATTTATTTTCTTAAACTTATAATTACGAGCACATATTTCGAAATCGAAATTATTTAAGAATGTTAACTCTGCCAATACTATGTTCTGGATCTTATTAATTTTATTCTATCGAGTAATATTTCAGTACTTTATTATTTTTATTGGTTCATTATTATTTTATCTGTAAGTAAAACTTTGTTAAAGTAGACATACATCAGTAAAGATGTACAGATACAGTTTTATAGACACCTTTACTGATAAAAAAGTTCTGAAATAATAACCAGAAGTTTGTTTTAATAAAATTTTAATTTAAAAACTAAAATATTTAATGAAAGATATCTTGATTTGTTTTTAATGATTTCTCCAAATTGTCAAAATATATTAAATTAACGGAAGCAACGATTTTAATAATGAATGCATTGATACGTACAATTATTACATTATTTATTAAAAATTTTCTAAGTTAATTAACGATCGATTATAAATTATCATTATTACTACTAATAATGCAAAAAGGGGTAGTCTCACCCTTTCATGTGGTCTCGGGTTCAAATGTCGGTCAGGCATGGCATTTTTCATACGCTACAAATTTCTATTTTCATAGGGCAAAATGACCAAAGTAGTCGATGCCCGTCATCTCAAAAAAAATTACTATACGAAATATTAATATATCAGATTTGTTTTGTATTTCTTGTCTTTAAAACTTCAACAACACCAATAATAATAGTAATAATAACCATGCAATACCAGCGTCAACTGCGTTAAGGACATTCGAAGCGGTTTTACCTTATTTATTCTTAGTTCTATCCTGATCTAAACAGAGTAACAACGTCAAGAATTTTCTTCTAATCCGCTCGTCAAAAGGAAATAAGAGACGCGGAGAGCGTACAATGCACTTACGCCCCGAAACCGAGCAAGTGTGTCAAACTCTTTGTTTAAACGATTAAAATAAAACTCATGCGTATAGTCCTTAATGTGTGTTCGTAGGAACTAGTCGTTCTAAATGACTTGGTTGTACCTTCCATGAGTACAGTTTAGAAAAAAAACCGTGTAGAAACAAGCATTCTATTTATGCCGATGTTTTAAGCTAAAATATTCCTTTCCGTACTACGCTGTGTATTTCTATGGGAATTAATAAATCTTTACATCCAAGTAAAATGTTTAATAAAATAATAAGTTCCTGAGTAGTGGAAAATTACAATATATTAAATTAATAAAGATATAAATAAAATAAAATCGTAGATATTAATAAAATTTAAAATAGCATCCATATTGAATATTAAAATATAAAACCCATAGTAAACACATACTGGAACACAAACACAAAAATATGTAATTTAAAACAGATTTAATTTTTTCTCTTCAGCAACACTTGTGTAACCCAGAAACTTGGGACTGTTAATAGAAAAATATTCATTGCTGCACGCTCTTAACCCGGTGTCAAAGGATATAGGTTTTTTGCACGACACTGTCGGAGGAAAAGCATGAGGATGTCTTAACAATCTACAATAGCGCACATTCAATGAGTTTTACGAAGTTATTATTGCGTATATGCTTTTTTTCTCAAAATGTGCACTTGCCTACTAACTAACCTAAGTAAGTCAACAAAAAACCTTTGTCTCCTTCCCATTACTACAATTGTCCACAATCGGTAAAACATTTTCGTTGCTTGTATTTTTAATAAACAGAACCTCTGTCCCGATCGGTTAGTTTCTTACAAACGCTTTAAAAAATTAGAATTATTTACTTAGAGAACCAGTAAAAATAGCGTATAAAGATTTAGCTTACAAAATGATCCGTTACACTTTGTATCTATACGATTTATATTTCCGTTTATAACAGTTTAATTTCATTGTGTAATTTTGATTTTATGTTTTTGCAAAAGAAATTAAAAATATAAAAAAAAACCAGGAAAACTTCCTGAAATATTAAAACACTCAACGTTTGTATTGTATTTAAAAACTTGAGGAGTAATTGATTTAGATATATTTAACAGAATACCGAAATGATTAGTGTTATCGTGAAACAATTGTAGTAGGAGTGAGATTATTTATTCAGATATATTATTTTTTAAATATTCTGCACATTATTTTTAAGATAGTATCTGTTATTTTTAACCTATTATTTGGAGGTATTTATTTGAAAAGAATATGAAAAAGATGAATAGTGTTTAATTCTCATTTGAAAATAATCTTACGAAAACTTCAGAAGATTTAAATTTTCTCAGAGCACATACCACGTAATGTGCTTAGAAAAATATAGTTAAATTATTAAACGAAAAAATATGTCGGTATAAGTTTATGATAATTACAAATAATAACAAAAAATATCGTATACAATTAAAAATGTAAAGCTAAATAGGAAGATGAGTCATTTATTTATGTATTATTTGCACCTTCAGATAATTAATATTTGTAAAAAGAAAAATAATAACGAAGCCTCGAAACTAAGGGCGAACGTAAACTTACTACAAGAGCAAACGAAACCGGATAATGAATTTTACCAGATTCTAATTTTGTAAATATTCTAACGGTGCTGTGATGTAAATATGATATATATCTTTTATAATATGTATATATGTATATAATATGTAAATCTCTTATTCAGATATATACTCTTCGTCTCACTCTTCTGACGGCCACCAAGTGACCGATGAACACTGTAATACAGAAATTAAAATTCAATTAAAATTAATTATTGCTGATTGTCTTGACGTTTTCTGTCGTATGTAATTCAAATATGTTCGTAGTGTCCGTAAACTAAACAATTAATGCGACGGGTTACAATTTTTTTAATGAACGTCAAAACTGTTTTAGAAAATTATGTAATTATAACGTAAGTTCAGTTCAAATGAAACAATAATTTTATGATTTATTCTAATTGATGATTTTAATAATTAATTTCCTGTTTTTATTTTGCAGGTGCCGCGAAAGGAGGGTTCAGATGGTCTAGTGAGGCGATCCTTTAGCCGGCCGACGGCTTCCTCTAGGGCGAGGGAGGTAAGAATTTTGAAATTTCAGTATGTAAATAAATACATTTGTTGTTATACGGTTATAGACATTCAGTTGAAACTGCCGTCTTTCCTACGGTAGATTTTACGGCTAGTTCACTTGTTGACTATATATTAACTCTCCTTAAAGAGACATCTCTGCACGTACTGAAAAAGCTTACAAAGAATTTGTCGGGGTTAAATTTAGACCATAAACTTCAACAGAATGGTGACTAATTTTTTCACAATCTATAGATTGATAGATGTTTTTGGATTAACTTTTTTTACGAAAAATAATCAGAAACAGAAAACACGGTACAATAATATTTATATAAAACATCATGGATACGATTAAGAGTGTTTTATGGGTGAGCAGATCAGTAAAACAAGAACAAATCAATAAAATTAAACAAAAAATTAATGCAATTAAATAAATAAATATTTTGAAATATTCTCTGTAAAAGAAAACAATCTAAAAATAAAATTGAATTCCTTAACATTTCTTTCAGTTTTTAATAAATTAATAATAAATACTAACTATAATAAATAGTTATATAATAAATAACTTCAAAAACATACATAGTTGATATTTTTTAATATTTATCAAGATTTTCCGTTTGAGAATCAGGTGAATCCTCGCCGCAAATTCAAACACAAGATACAAAAAAAAGAAGAAAACGACAAACGGGTAGTATTTACAGAGTTGGTTAAGCTTCTTATTAAAGGTCGCTAAGTGTTGTTCACTGAAAAAACATATACTATCATGATGATAACCGGTAACACCGCTTTGTTATGCACTTTTCTTTACATGAAAGCTATTATCACTATTAAATATACATTAATAGACACGTTCACGTGTTTTTACTCTTTTCTCCTCACACAAAATGAAACCACAATTTTATTCTTCTTCGATAACAAACATGCGTACGTTTCGACTATATTTCATCAGACGGCGCAAGTTATCAGGGTTCAAAACATACTAGCTAATATATTAAAAAGTTATTATGAAAAACCTGTTTAATAAATTATACATATAAATACAATATACCAGTCTCCAGGGTGTCATTGCGAGTGAGATAAACTAATAAAAGCCTACCCTTCTACAACCCACCGGGTTGGTCTAGTGGTGAACGCGTCTTCTCAAATCAGCTGATTTGGAAGTAAGAGTTCCAGCGTTAAGTCCTAGAAAAGTCAGTTATTTTTACACGGATTTGAATACTAGATCGTGGATAGCGGTGTTCTTTGGTGGTTGGGTTTCAATTAATCACACATGTAAGGAATGGTCGAACTGAGACTGTACAAGACTACACTTCATTTACACTCACACATATCATCCTCAATCATCCTGTGAAGTATTATGTGAAAGGTAATTACCGGAGGCTAAACAGGAAAAAGAAAGAAAGTCACCCTTCTACAGTGTACCCTCACAGAATAGTTACCGGATCCGTGTCTCTTGATCTGTAGCTTGCTGTAATTTGGGACCCAAATCGCAGCAGTGCCCAGCGAATTCGGGAACAAATGGGGACTCTCTTGATACTGGTACTACTCGCTGATCACGACCAAGTCAGCTTCTGTTTCTCTTGCTATCTGGGGCAAGAGTTACTAAGTCGACTCTTAGGGTTGATCTAATCGACTATCCTAGCGAGTGCCTTTTTCTCCTTCTGCAGGGCCTTCCTCTACGTTTTCATATTCCTTGGTCTCTGGGATATGTTCAGTTTGTTGGCTTCGAAATCCTTATCTGCGCAAAGCATGCAGCGTGGCTGATTAGTACATTCTTTCACCGTATGTTCAGCAGCACTACGTTTAAAATAGTTTGCTTCTACCCGGGCCCTTAAATCCCTGGGACAACCCATGGCATCTACAGCAGCGTGAAACTACCGATCTGTGTCTCATTCTACAATAGATTCTGCAAATCCTAATTTTGAATTGGGTGAGCATCTTTCTCGTAGCAGCAACTCCTCTCTTTCTTTCATCTCTATGATAGCTGCCCTCGTTCCCTAATATTGGTACCAGTCAGAAAAATGTTGACTTTCCCAATGTCACCAATCTTTCTTGGGGGGACTTCTCTATGTCCGTTTTACTAGTAACGCAGTCTAGATCCCTGATGTCAACAGTTTCCTTAGGTTCTAGATTACGTATTCTCACCCAAAGTATTCTTTAGCGGCTCATTAAAGATATTTTTATTCTCTGTGCCCTTTCCAAGCTCAATCAGGACGTGCCGGCTCTTGTCTTCCGGAAACCTTAATCTTCGCCTTTGCGTCCCCCGATTTAACTTCTCTCCGGATTTGACCCAGAATCGAAGTTCTCTCTTTAGAAGTCTTAATTAGCAGAGCCTCAAGAACAGATGTAGGTTTCGTAATTCCATGTTTGTGTTTAATTTGATGAGCGCTAGGGGCGTGCCATTCCTCATTCTTTATCGCCGTAGACTTCAGGTCAGTTTTCGCCTGCTTTTCTCCCTTACTTTTATTTTCTTTTTTAATGACCTCTACCCAGGCGTGAGAGCTCTCTGGTGTATCAACGGTGACTGTTCCTGTAGTGACTTATACACTAAGTTCAATTGTTTACGTGTTTTTGTCCATTTGTGTATCAATAAAGACTCGGCTCTTTTTGACCCTCCTCCGCCCATTTGCATCTGTGGAGTGTCAGATCCTAGATTCTCACTCCGTTCTAGCGATCTCTCATCAAAGGAGGCCGAATGCAGGCCTAATTGTAAAGTACGCAGGATGGCGTCAAGTTCTTCGAGCCCATTCTTTACATAATGCAGGTACTTATGAGGTATTGGCGCTTCTTGTAACTCATTCTATCATTCTACATTTTTAATAAAACAACAAAAACAAATTCCCTTTCTCCGTTAATACCTTCTGAATTGAATTGTTGAAAGTTGCACGATATGAAGAAGTACTTCTATTCCATTCATCTAGTGAAACACCTCTCATGAAACTAAGATGGAAATTTACCAGTGAAAATGTAGGCGTTTTGTCTGCAGAAAATCTGATTTCTAAAGATGATATGATGAAATCCAAGTAAGAAATTTAAACTACTGTCCAATAAGGAATTCTCTCCAATAAGGAAATCTTCTCCAAAATTCGGATGGATTTTTGACTGGATGGTTGATTCTGTGCTTCTGTCAGATAGTAGTGCTAGTGGCGGTTATATCAATATTCAAATGCAATGTAATGTCGCCTGCTTCTTTTGAAACCGCAGTCGTGAGGTTCTCCGCATCTTCCCGATAAACGTGTAGCATGTCAAGTATAGTTTGTACTGGTTGGCTTTGACTATGTCAAGTGTCTTCCACTGAAGTGCATTGGCTACGGGTTCCAGTATAGCGAAATACTTAATAGTTAATATAACCAAAGCAATAAATGAAGATCTGCACGCTGCTTCATCCGTTTGATAACCATTTTTTCTTGTTGCTGCATTTCCCTCTTCAGCTAAGCTCTAAAAACTGTTAAAGTGTTAACAATATCAATGAAGTGATCCTTAAAATCACGGATGCTCTTGTATTTATCTGACCACCTATTCCCACACAATTCAAGAATGCTAGCAATAAGCTTGCGACGTAAATCGGACTCGAAAAAAATGTAATTGTCTTCTTGATAGTTCCAATGCAGTTCGAATTTCTGGGATAACGTTTAAGTCGTTCACGATAAGATTAAGTTTTGAGAAGAGCAATGAAAGTAGAATGCTTTATTGTACTTTTGTCTTAAGATCGCCTGCACATCTTCTTTCCCAGACCTGGTGGAACAACTTCTTTCTTTCCTGTTTAGCCTCCGGTAACTACCGTTTAGATAATTCTTCAGAGGATGAATGAGGATGATATGTATGAGTGTAAATGAAGTGCAGTCTTGTACATTCTCAGTTCGAGCATTCCTGAGATGTGTAGTTAATTGAAACCCAACCACCAAAGAACACCGGTATCCACGATCTATTATTCAAATCCATGTAAAAATAACTGGCTTTACTAGGACTTGAACGCTGTAACTCTCGACTTCCAAATCAGCTGATTTGGAAAAACGCGTTAACCACTAGACCAACCCAGTAGGTTCTGGTGTAACATCTGTCGAAGCCTAACCCCACACACTTATCAGGGTCTAGGTTTAAGTTTGTCACAAAATCTTCAGTGGCTTTGTACTCAAGGCATTAAGTCCTTTAAGCTCTATAAAGCCTAAAAATTCTTCGATTTCGTTGATCTTTTCATCGAAGAAACGTAATTCAGTAGACAGCTGTTTTTTGCCAGAAATATCCGCCGCGGTTTCGTCAGCCAAAATGCTGTAAACGCAAGATTTTTTTATTTCTTGTGCCGATGTGTTTCATGGTTGTTTCGCCACGTAGATCAGTTATTCTATTTTGAATGTAAGTGATCGGTATGACGCGTTTTTCAGTCATGCTCAAAATTGTCTTTTAGTTGTGAATCACCTGCTTCGATGCGAAAATTGCATAAATCGATAAGAACGCCTTCATGCAGATTTCTGCCTTTGAGAGATGAATCAGTGTGCTGGAAAAATGATGCAGGAAACAATTGAAGATAGTACTTTTTCGTTTTATTCTATTAGTTTCGTGAAGACTGGTGAAGTTGGATGTCCACTAGGACGCTCTCCATGAACGATTTTGCAGATTAAATTGCAGTTTGATGTCTCTGGGATTATTCATGTGCTTTGCAATGATTGTACATGTCCTTGATGAAAGGTGTGATGGAAAAAGACTCTTAATCGTTCTGGCTGACGGCGGAAACAACACAATATTTACAGAAAGCTGCTTTGAGTCACCTTGAATAAGTTAGCCATGATGAATATGTGCCCAACCATTGGTGACTGAATTTCCTCTTGAGGAAATCACAAAATCATCTTGGCATCTGTCACAAAATCATAGTTCTTGGAAGGTATCCAGACATTTTCCCAGAGGCGTTTTTTCTTATCAACCGGCATACTGCTCGCCAGGCCGACGAATTTTACAATGTCATCTTCATGACAACCGTTGTCTTCAGTTTCACTTACATTGTGTTTCACATTGGTTTGAACCATAGAAAAAGGCCCCGCAGTCGCAGTGATTAAATCAGAGGGTGGTTGTACTTCCTTGCCCTAATCCTCAATGCTGCACTGGTATTTCTTCATTTGAAATTCACTGCAAAAAAAATCTAATTAAATTTTATCAAATGTTGATGTGGGTGAGGATGTCGCTGAATTGTTTTGACAAGGAAGATTCTAACTGATATTTTTGTCAAAATAGAGTTTTATATGATATATGACTGTATTAGTTGAGCTTAATTCAAAAATATGACTTATCATTACAACATTAAAAATTTATGGAAGAATCATCAATAGAAAGTTTATCAGACATTTAAAAAAAAAACACTTTTTGAACTCAGGATCCCAATATGGATATTTCCATATATCCATATCATAATCATAAATCTGCCACAAGGTAGTTAAATGATTTCCTTTCTTTAGTGATGAATTCAAGATAAACTAGAAACGACCCGATTTTTAAAATTCTAAAAAATTATAAACTTAAATGTGAAACTCTATTTTATATTGAAAGATCCAAAAGAATCCCTAGTGGCATAGCACTTACAAAGCTAGAAAGATAACTAAAAAATGAACAAAAAATTGTAAGTTAATAAATTAACGATTAATACAATCTACCTTATCAGCACGTTGATATGTACTCTAGATCTTTTGGTTTATTTGGAAGCCATCATCAGGAGTTAAAATTAATACTTTTAAAGTCAAAAGTTTTAAAATCATAGTTAAAATTAAAAAAATTAAAAACAGTCATGACTGTCCCAGTGCTACCAGTATACTCAATGAAGTAAATTTTAAGTTACATGCTTTTAAAGCAAAAGCCGTGGTTATGTGAATTTATGGTATATACTTTCCAAGTTAAATGAAAACATATAATAAACGTTACAGTAGAATACTTACCAAAATATGTTCTACTATCCATAATATTATAAAGTGGATGGCAGGTGGTCGGCACAAAAAAACTTTACTGTCGTAAAAAATTGTATACACTCTATGTACACACTTATGTGAAAGTAACAACTGTGCCAACTCTGACCAAAAATGCGTGCGCTCTTATATAATTGCTAAATAGCTTCTGGAATATTCCCTTCGTGTTGTGAATTGAGACGAGAATGATGAAACTATTGTAGAAAACTCTTGTTACTGCAATTTAGATGGTGCTGGCGTGTAACAGTAGTAGTAAAACTTCTCACAGATAGTGTGAGTGCCTCTTATTTTGTAATTAGTTTCTTTCAAAATGTTTAATTTTAGATTTCTCAAAGATTTTTCATTTATATATCATATATAATTTAAACATAATCCTGGATAATTAGTTTTCAATATTTATTGAAATATTATTGTTTTAGAAAATCGCACATTAAAATGAAAAATAATGAATAATCTAAAAGACTATTAAATCCAATATCATACTTAACCAATGTGAGTTACAGGCTTATGGGGTAAGATTCTGGATTTAACTTATGGAATATTATTTATATAAAGATTTATTATTATATATTAGATATAACTAAATATATAACTATATAATTACTATAATATATATGTAACTTAATAAATATATTATTGTATTTATTTATATATTGTTATTTTTACCTAAAAATAGAGAATTATACAATTTAAGACATTATTTTTCATGTGGGATTATATAGTCAGTAAAGCCCAGCAGAATGATGGAGAGGGACAAAGCAGAGGACAGCTCAGAGCTGGTGCGACAAAACCAAGAACTCCGTCGTCGTTTGGAAGAAGAAACTGCTAATTATCGTAGACGACTTGACACATATAGACAAGCACAACAACACCAAGCCGCTCTAGTCAGCCGGCTCCAGGCAAAGGTATCAGCAGCAGATTATAATGGTAACAATAGAGATATTATTAAATTTATTGAACCGACAACTTTTTTGAATTTCTATTTAATGATAAAAATAATGTAATCGTTTGTCTTGGAACAGGTAAAGACTGTGCTAGCTTGTCATCAACTGTTACTTAAATCTTTTCATTTTTATTTAAATAAATAATAAACTGTTTGTTTTTTTTTAACACAGTCATGGTTATTTTCTGGTTATCTTTACGAATAGAATATTAGTGAATAGTGAAAATTAATTTTTTCAATAAAAAGTAATTGTTCATTTCTGTTTATTATCTCTTTTAGCATGTTTCGAATACAGTAGTTTGTTCTGTTAGTTTACCAGAAGTAAATTAGTTGTTTCAATTATGAATGGACTACACACAATGTACTCCATTCATACACTATATGAAGATATTTGAATGAATGTATCTCCTTCATTATTGGTTATAGACTACATATTAAAAAACCTATAATTGAAATCCTTATATATACTTATAACCTGCATCTGTTATATTATTAAGATTATGTTACTATTTTGTAATATATTTTGAAAGTTTGTTTTATTTAAATCCTTTATAAATTTTTCTTAAATCTTATTATAGGTTCTCATTATCTGAACCGCAATAGTACAATATTTTATTGCTTAATAAACAGGAAACCCTATTTATTTACTTCTAATCTATTGTATAACATCCAAAAGGACAGTAGGAAACATGTCACAGCTATATATATATATATATATATATATATATATATATATAGAGAGAGAGAGAGAGAGAGTGTGATAGAGATAGAGACATTCTTATATTCTATATATTCTTAACATTCTATATGTATAGAATGTTATTAATTATTGATGGAATCAATTTTTCTGAACTTAGAGGAAGTTTATTATAATACTTTATAACACCATAACAAGGGAGTTTTTCAAAAGCAGCAGTGGCATGAGTGGTAGCATCTCTGCCTTTCATCCAGAGGTCCCCGGTTTGAATCCTGGTCAGGCATGGCATTTTTCATACACGCTACAAATCATTCATCTCATCCTTTGAAGCAATTCCTACCTAATGGGGGTCCCAGAGGTTTAACAAGAAAAAAATGTTATTATTATGCAAGTGTGTTTAAATGTCTAAAACTGAGCTTACATGAATATCGTGGATGAACATGATTAATGACATGAACATTTTTTTTTTATTCAAATACTATCTGATTGTCAGTGGATGAACCCATAAAAGAATTCCATTAATCAACAATGAATATACACAAACAGTTGATCATAATACATACTTAATAAGGCATTAATAATTCCTTTCTCTAAGTGTCATATTAAAGTAATGTTTCCCTTTTTTTTGGTTTCATTTTGTTGATTTATTATTGGGTTTGTGGGTTAGTTTCCAAAATTTCATACAATCTTTATTGTCTTTTGTCAATCTGTTAAGGGATTTATTTTCACTGAATTAAACCATATTATGGATCAGTCATTGTTATTACTGCTCCAGTGTTAACTCGTTTAACTCATAGGGGTTCACTTATAAAATTTACTGCATAAAATATATATGTGTACATACAGTTGTTTATACAAAGTGATTCCAAATTGCATGGCAGTCTCTTGGGAGATGATTCTATAGCCAAAAATAATAAAAAAAATTATATAAGCATAGGTCAGAAAATGGTTCGTTTGCGAGTTTAGGCTTGCGTAGAGGTGGATTTACAAATGTGTCCCCTGCAGGCTGAACGACTGGCCAGCACTGCCGCCACACTCTGCCACCGAGCTGCCGTCATGCAACCCATTACTGCCTTTGAAAATTTGCCACTGTTGGCTATAGCCTACCTAGCCTATTTAGAAATCCGCCACTGGGCTTGTGAAATATTTAGGTCTGCTTTTGGTTCCCTCTGTGAAACTAAACCATACTAAAATTCTTGGAGTACA
This sequence comes from Lycorma delicatula, assembly GCF_047948215.1. Classification (NCBI taxonomy): domain Eukaryota; kingdom Metazoa; phylum Arthropoda; class Insecta; order Hemiptera; family Fulgoridae; genus Lycorma; species Lycorma delicatula. The sequence goes on along the minus strand of NC_134455.1, from coordinate 322,102,680 downwards.
AATAGAGGAGTAAATTTTGTGCTTCCTTTTGGTTTTTCATCTAAGAAATTGAATAAAAGTGGTTCCAGATGTTACATTATTCTTTCATTATTTTCATCATTCAATTCATTTTGTGGCACACAGCAGCATGCCAATGCTTGTATTGCAATTAACTCTTTCCTATTGCTTACGTTGCTTAACTACTATGTGTAGAATAAGAAAAACCATTCTTCCATCATTATGTAACTTCATTATGTAACTTAAGATTTATAGCAAATTTTTATGAATTGTAGGATTTCTAATCTTCTGAATCTATTTAATGCATAATCATGCTATGACTTCAATAATGTGCAAATATTATGCCTTTGTATGCCTGGTGGAATATTTGCAGAAGTCCATTCAATAAATGAGGATTTTCTTAATTATTTTAATTAACCAAGAATATTAGTAGTGGATGATTGTGCATAACATACACTCAAATTTTCACAACTCATGGCAACCTTAAAGTTTTGTTGATAATTGATTCAAACATTTTTTTTTATGGTGGGAGGATTTTCCTTCATACCTGCAGATAGTATTAAAATTGTGTTGCGTTTATAGGAAAACAGGTCATTCTCATTTCTTTATTGATTTTTTATAATTTTTTTAATATTGTCAATTCTTATGTTGCCTCCTTTTTTGTTGTGATTGCGCACCATCAATTTTATAAGAATATCAAATACTAGAATGATCAGGTTGGTCAAAAACTGGTTCCTCTCTCTCCTGAAGTAGACGTTATTATAGCGTATTTACAAATTGTCACACATTTCACTGTTTAATTTTTTCTGGGTTATACTGTTGTACTGTGAATAATTCTTTTCTTTTTGCACATTGTTAAAATAGAAGAACCATTCTTTCACCATTTGTCTAGCCTAACTTAGAGATTCCTTATCAAACATTTGTTATCTTCTCTTTTAAAAAAGTAATTTTAAGCACAATATCTTTATATTTTCATCCTTTTTCTAGAACACTAAACAAGGATGATAGAAAAAAAATTAGATAAAACAAATTGATCAAATGTAAATGAATCTGGGGCATACAAAAATAGAAAGCCATGCAGATTAAGTGAAAGCAATAATTATTTAAGAAAATAATGTTATAGAGTAATTACTAACTCAGTTAATTATAAAAATGTATCTCACACAAGAGAAGCAAACCTAGCAGCAAGCCTTTGTGTTTAATCATTTCAAACATAAAATTAAGGAAGAAAGGTAAAAATAGCTGTTGTAACTCACACTGAATGCAGGAAGGTAGAGTGAAACTTGTTAAATTGTTTTTTCTGACAGGGTGGTAAGTGGCATAATATTTGGAGGAGGTACTATGAATAGTCTCTTAGATGAATGTTTTGTAATCAGAAGTGAAGATTAACATTAGTAATTAGTTGGTATGAAAAATTAAATTTTTTGTTTATTCATTTTATTGCTAAAATTTTACCTCAAATAAAAGCATTTATTAGCTTAACTTTAAATATAAATTAAACTTTAACTTCTTCATATTTTTTGGCCTATGTGTGAAACTCCATCAGATCCCTTTGATGCAACACAATTTTTTCCTCTAAAAAACAAACAGTTAATTAATTTAAGTATCTGTAATAATCTCTATCAAAAAAAGCTTCTAGGAAAAATGTTTTTTTTTTTTTTTTTGCTTTTTTTTATAAGGTATTGCAATATAAGCAACGTTGCAGTGAGCTGGAGGGACAAGTGGAGGAGACAGGAGGTCTGCCAGTTGCAGAAAGTGCACCAGCTCCAACACGTGCACCTAGCTCTGCTTTAGATGCTGCACAGCAACATTTACGAGAGCTTCGTGAGGAACGAATTCAGGATTTAGAAACAGCACTTCAAAGACTTGAAGATGAACGAAGAAGGTCGATAGAATTTTCTCTCTTTCATATTATTTCTTTATTGGTAAAACAGTAATAAGTGAATGAAAAATTTTAGTAAAAGTTTTATCATAAAACATTTAGTAATTATAATTCATTTTGGTAATAAGTAATAGTAAATAATTTGTAAAAAGATTATAAATTTTGAAGATAGAATTGCTTATAGAGTGTCCTATGAAGAAACTGAGAAACTTTCAGGACATTTTCTACAGGTGAAAATAATGAAAAAAGTTCATTAGGTCTGGAAACGCTTTGTTTTTTATTTATGGCTAGTGAAAGATTTCAATATAAATTCAATATGAAATGCTAATGAATTTGTGTGAGACGATCCCGAGATAATACAGAAAACCATCGGAAATATTTTACCTCAGGCAGATTGCTGTGTACATGGTGAAGGAGGGAATTTTGAACAGTTACTGTAACTGAGGTTTGTTATTCTGTTACAATTAATAATTTCATACATTTTTTTTTTTTTTGTTTTGCTATATTAAGAATAGCTTTTATTAGGAACAGAAACAATAATATGATTTTCAGTCAACTTACTGTCTGTTTTTATTCAATAAAAAACCAATTTTTAAAAAGCTTTTATTTACTTTTCATTGGGTATAGTTACATTAATTTTCTCAGAATTAAATTCTCTACATGTTTTGTTACTAAATTGTCCACATTTATTAGTTATTTAACAAAGCTATTATGTACTACAAACCTAAAAAAAAAACGTTTTTTTGATTTTGAATTTTGTGTTTTATGTTGGTTGGATATCTTAAAAACTACTGGAGTTGCAGTTGTAGAATCTGTTTTATCCTATTTTCCAGCTCAATTTACATAAGAGACCACCAACTTTACTCTCAAAAATATCTGGGTCCCAAAAATTATAGTAGGGCTTCTTTTTATTAGAAGAGCTGAAATCCAGGTGAAATCCTTCGATAGGCATAACTCGAAAACAAAGCATTTCCAGACCTATGTTTAAATGAACTTTTCTCATTATTTTCACCAGCAGAATGTATTCTTAAAGTTTTTCCATTTCCTTGTGAGACATCTATATATAAATCTATACATTTTCATATAGGGAATACTACAAAAATCCCAAAATTTTCCTTTTATAAAGCAACTCCCAATCTGAATGAAAAAAAGATCTATCACACTGAAAACACTATTCTTCATTTTTTCTCTTGCATTTACAAGAAATGCCCATTTAATTAATAGGTCTGATAAATAGGTTTGATTTTTTGTGTGAATAAAGTGGTTATCCAGATTTAATAAATACCCAAGTCATGATAAATAAATATTTTATAAAAGTATTAAAAAAAAATAGATGTTGTTTAGTAATATATCATTTTTTGAATCTTATTCATTTTTTAAAATCTTTTTAATCAGTTCAGATGTACAAATTTTATATCCAGTTAGTGAGGGTCTTTTCTATCAGCAGTAATCCTGAAATTATAGAATTTTGAGATGTAGTTTGTTTAAACCTGACACTAGTGCAGGTTAAACATTTTCATAATTAACATTTTAAACTTAGTTCAAATGTTAGTTATTTGATTATGCTTTTAATAACATTCAAATTTTTCTTTTATTTTGGATAGAGTAGTCTGTTGCAATTCATAAATTTTTGTTTGGCTGCTGCCATTAGCCAAATATAAAATTTTGTCAGCAGCCAGCTTAGAAATATAATTTTATTTTGGTAAGAATTGTCCTTTGCTTATGTTTTTAATAGATTGTTAAAAATATAATGACTTGATATAGTGGCTTTAATGAATTATAAACTGAAAAAATATGTGTATTATACATAAAAATATTCAATATGATGAACTAAAAAGACAAAAACTATTGCTGCATAGTACTGTTAATTAATCAGTGCAATTTCTTAAAATTGGATTTAGAATAAGCATTTAAAATGATAAAAAGTACATTATAGAAATGAAAATGTAAAAATTAATCCTGTGATGTGGCTGAACTTATCAGTCTAATATAATACTTAATAGTAATACTGTAAAGAAATGACAAGGAGGAATAAGTGAGAGAGAGGAAGAAACTGTAATTAAAAATACAATGTTTTTTTTTGTATGTAGCAAACAGTCACACGAATTATAACTGTAATAATTACTATTTGTTCAGTTTACGTGATTTATATTATAATCAGCACTAGAACATTACATATGACTATGATATAAAATTTTATATTATGATCAATGGAAAAAATTGATTTTTGTTATTAAGTTATGGTTTTAAACAATACGTGCATAATAACTTTGAGAATATTAAGTTATCACAATTTTTTATTTTTTGCTTTTTAACTGAAAAGTAGTTCTTTTGAACTTCATTTGTTCATGTTTATGTTTGTGGCATCAGAATTAAAATACATGCATAAAAGAGTGTTACATTTGCTCAGTATAATAGCATTTATTAATTGTAAGAAAATTTGTTATTTTTCTATTAATAGTTATATAATTAACTATTGATGGTTTTCATATTAGTTTTATGTAACTATTATTATTGTAAACTATGAAATATGTAATCAGAAATAAAGTAAATAATAATAATGATATATCATGATGAGCGATGTGCTTTCTAGAAAGCTATTACTCTCTCTCTCTCTAATAAGTATTCATTACTAAAAAATGTTATATTTAGAATAATGAGATTTATTGGTGGCTATCTTTATCAAAAATGTTCAGTAATAAGAGGAAATAAAACATAATTAATACTAAAAATAAAAATCAGGACATAATTGACTCAAATAAACCAACATAATTTTACAGGATAAAACTTTCCATTACGAAAGTGTGTTTGCTAAGAAAGTTGTTAGTAGTAAGAATTTCACTATATCATGGACAAAGGAATACCTTTGAATCTTATCCTTATTGACTACTGTTTCAATAATCTGATTTATGCACTTTCACTTACTTCCCTCCATGAGATTCAGGTGTATTAATAAGATAGAAGTATAGTAAGTGCATTAGTTGCGCTATTTATAAGAAGTATGGTTTCACTATTCTTTAGGTGTGAAAAAGTTATGCAAGTGAATTCAGCACTCAGAGAACAACTGGAGGAATCCCATCAAACCAATGAAGCACTCACTAATGATCTGCAGAAGCTCACTAATGACTGGGAACAAATGAGAGAGGAAATGCTGTGCAAAGAAGAGGAGTGGAAGGAAGAGGAACAGGTTTGTTAATAAGATTATTATTATTATTGTTTTTGTACTATTATTATTATTTTATTATTGTAGGCTTTTCATACTTATTATGCTAATAATTTTCCATCTCACACTCTCACAAATAAGCTTCAAACTTATATGATGAATAATTAATATTAAAAATAATAATAATAATAAGCTGTGATATATAATGTACACAGTATGGTGAATTTCTTTGTCACATAACTATTATGACTGAAATTAATATAATATTTTGAAATTTTTATGAATAAAATAACTTAATAATCTAATAAGAAGGAAAAAGTAGTAAATGTACAGTAAGTAATCTTTTTATTTTTTGTTCTAGTATTTCAATGAATATTATACAACTGAACATAATCGTCTTTTAAATTTATGGAGAGATGTTGTAGCAGTTAAGCGAATGTTTTGTGAAATGCAGTCAGCAACACAGAGAGACCTTAACAAAATGCAGGGAGAAATATCTGCAGCAGCTCGTGATATGACTAGTGCTTGTTCTGGTATCCAGACTAGAGCTGCAATATCTGCCTACTCTGGGGTAATTTAATATGTTTAAGTAAATTTGCATGTGATTTATATGCGAACAATGATCGGAACATTCTGATATAGGTTTTACTTATTGATTACATATACAAAGTTTTAGAAATTGTCATAAAAAATAAAGTAAATTACACAAAATTGTATTGTTTGGTAGGCAGTATGAGAATTAAACCTCTTTTTGAGATCCCTCCCTTTAACCAACTCTTCTATGTACCTCTGAGAGCTGTTTGTTAGCCCATAATTTATGAGGTAATGTAAGGTTTCTTATGAATGCTAGAATATGAGTCCCAGTGGTTTTTGTTGTTTTGTTGTGGCAAGAGTATTTTGTTGTTTTTATTGTATATTTATATAATTCAAATGTTTGAATGAGTTTGAACATGGGCCTCTTGTGTATGTGTATGTGTGTGTAGGGTTTTTTAAATATATTTAATTTCTCTGTAATCTTTCAGAAACCCTCTCCCTTAGTTAAAAAAATAATCAATTTTCTATTTGCTTTGAATTGATTTATTATTATTTTTATTCAAGAATAATAATAATAATAATAAAAGCTACTGTTACGATATTTTTGTTCTACATTACTTCTATTGTTACTTCTTAAAATGGAATAATAAGTATATTGTGATATGATAAGTTTGTTTTTATATGAAACAATAGTTTACATATTTTCAGCAAACTTTTATTACAGTTTAAACTTAAGTTAACTTTGGTGTGTTAAGGTATAAAATAAAGTGGAGTTGTTTTATATTTCAGGAAGCACAACTGCAAAAGTCTCAGACTGTTCAGGAAAATGTAGAATTAAAATCACAGTTGACTAACTTACGTGCAGAACATGACACAGTTGTTGCACAAGTAAGACAGAAAGAAGACAAAATTCAGCAGCTGATGAAGGATCTACATAACCTGGTCTCGTATATTTGTATATTTTTTATTTGTGTATTCGTATATTTTTTTAGTTAGTAAAGATTAATCTTTAGAAATGATAAAAATTAATATTATAATAACTTGCAGGATTGATTTATTTCAGTCTGCTGTATAAACACTAGTAGTGCATTTCAGCCATTAATATTTTAATAAGACGCTGAACAAAATATCTGAAATATGTATTGTTTCATAATGTACAATCCAGCAAGAATGAGATTGCCCTTTAGATTTGTAGAACAAATGCAGAAGAAAATTTTTAGAAAGAAATGGATATTTGATTGACTTATTGAAGTATAGGGTATCTCAAACATAACACAGGATTTAAATTTACAAACTATTTACGCATGAATTGGCAAAGTTTTGACATATTTTGAAAGGGTAAACACTCCCAAGTAAATATGGTAAATAATATCTAGCAAATGTCCTCCACATCTCATATGACACCAATGCAATATTTAACAGAATTACATTTTCAATCACATTTTCACAGACTTGTGGATCAATTGGTGCGATAACATGTCTGATTTCTTCATTAAGTTCCATAATGCATTTGTTGAAAACCTTGAACTTTACAAATCCCCAGAGGTAAAATTCCGACAATGTAAGATTGCATGACCTTGGTGGCCAATTGTGATCACTGTTGCGTAAAATCAGCCATTCATGAAATTTCTGCTGTAACAACTCAGTGGTTTTGTGTCGCATGACACTTGTCGCCACCCTGCTGAAGACATCTCATCAAAATCCAAGCCAAAGTCCATGTGGCCATAAAAATGCTTCCAGTTGTGATCATTAAAATGTTGCTATCATCTTGTGATAACATACGCTATTGACAGTTTCAGTACAACACTCTGTATGTGTAATATGTTTTCACAATACTTATGTACTTCTTCATCATGTATTTCACTGTCATGACTAACTCACTACTGATGGAATGTGATTACTACAGCATGTGTTTCAGAAAGCATTGCCAACCCAACAGAAAAAAATCATCCGCACTTTAAATGCTGTGCTAATCTTCAGACTCTTTATATTATCCCACTGCTCTTTAACTAAATTAAAGTAGTATAATTCAAATAAAAATAAACATTTATTGTGTAAATTGAAAGAATATTTTTAGAAATAGATATGAAAATTAAGTAATTAGAAAAAGGTATAATTAATTTGTTGAAATAAAAAGTAAAAGATTATTGAATAAATAATAGGTATGAAAAAAGTTTAAAATTCAGAAATAGAAGAATTGTTTGCATAGATTCCCTTACTTTTTATATATTTTGCTTACTCATGAATAAATAAAATTCAATTAAAAATCATTGACAATTAATATTTAGTGAAGTGAAACACTGTAAATGTACTATAGTATCATTACTAATATTTATTACATTAACTACTTAAGACCATCATTCATGTTTCCAAGCAGTGGTTCTCTTCTCTTTTTCATCTCTTGTTACAGAAGGTTTTTTAATTTTTATTCAAGTTGCTGAAGGCTATTGTTTTTGTTTACTGAATTGATGTCTTCAGTTACTGAAGTGCTATTATTTTTAATTGTTTTGTTCAGAATTTTAAATATATAACTTTTTATTTAGGAAGAACGCTGTAACCAAGCAGAATCTGGAGTTTTGCAGATAAATCATCTTCAGGAGGAAGTTGAATTGCTCCAAGGTGCTTTAAGAGATATTGCTCATGCAGTATTACAGGATGCTGAGAATCGTGATACTGATTCTGCTCAACCTTCACCTCATGTTCATCTCAGCCAGACACCAGCTGTACCTCCAAGGTATAAAACATTTGAATACTAGATCGAGGATACAAGTGTTCTTTGTTGGTTGGGTTTCAGTTAACCACACATCTCAGGAATGGTCAACCTGAGACTGTACAAGACTACGCTTCATTTACATTCATACATATCATCCTCATTCATTCTGTGAAGTAATACTTATGGTGGTTCTGGAGGCTAAACAGAAAAAGAAAGAAGGTATAAAACAGAATATCTTGACATCATTTTAGGTAATTGTCTTTCTTAGACATCTCATTTGTGATGAGTGAGTAGAAAAAGAAGAATTCTATTTTTCCACTATGGACATGACAGGTCATATGAAGATTCTTTAAGTCTGGTTTAAATCAATACAAAATACTTCATAAAATAAATACACTACACTATAATACAATTTAGACAGGACAACAATATATTTCGGGATTATTTAATGTAATTCAAATGCATTTTACATAAAACATTTTACCACAAATTATAATAAAACTTCTTTCATTTTATCTCTTATAGATAATAGAGGAGTGTTTATTTTACTGAAAATCCATAAATATATACATAGATTATATTAATATTATCACAAACTGAAAAGTTGATCTAGAAATAGGATAAGACATGGTTGCTGCTTCTCCCCAAGCTTGTGATTTAAACTTGTGATGCAATGTCATATAACAGATATAATCTATAAGGATGTGGTGCACTGTTATTTGGCAGTTGCTGTGAGCACAAATGGATGCATCTGACAATCACATCTTTTGTAGGCGTATCTGCAAAAGGACACATCATCCTGAGGGCAGAGGTGAGTCTCTTGCAGACACAGTATTAGAGGATTTTCTTCCTTTATTAGGATTTCAATATCCTCACAGCAAGAATGGAGACTACTAACATTACATTGAATAATTTTTGTGGCCATAAAAAATACTTCTGTATTCCTTTACAATTAATACAGTTTTCTACTTCAGCGCATGTCCTACCATCATGCCCTATACAGCCATAATGTACCCAGACTTGTTCCTGTGCAACTATGATTGTTGTGACCAAAACCCTGACACTGAAAGCAGCATTTTGAGTTTGGTATATACGATCGCACATGGACAGATAGGTAGCCAATTCTTATTTGCTCAGGCGGAGTCGAGAAGGTTAAGATAAGTGAAAATGATAGCACATCAACACCATTTGCTTTTCTCATGATCCTCAGCATAGATGAAACAGACTGCAGTGATAGCTCTTCAGATATTTCTAATAAATCACTATCAGCCAAGTCACAGCAGAAGATCACTGCCTTGCTGGAATTCAGTGAATTATGGGGCTCCATTAACATTTCATCCTTTCCTATATTTCTGAAGAGTTAGGAGCTTCTAACTCTGCTCTTTATTTACTTCAATTAGAAGGGCACCACTCCTAACATTTTTGATGGATTTTGGTGAGCCACTATGCACTTATTTATTATAAATGGGGAAACTTTAGCAAACCTTCCTCTTTATTTCTTTTTCTGCTTAGCCTTCAGAACCACTGTAAGGTATTACTTCAAAGGATGAATGAGGATATGTATGAATGTAAATGAAGTGTAGTCTTGTACATTCTCAGGAAGATTGTTCCTGAGAATGTTCCTCTTTATATCTAACTACATGAAAACACACATTAGATATTTTACCTTTCTCTATTATATTTCTACCTTCATCGTCATTCGTCATATCTTTGGCTGACAAGGTTGGTTGAAGCCTTTTTAAACTCCCGAAGTTGTTGGTTTTTCAACTGGACCAACAACTGCCAAAGGATTAGAGATTGGGATATGGTTCTCACAAGTACCAGCGACATAAGGGATTACTCCAGCAGAGTGCATGCATACTGGAAGTAGAGCTAAATATAACTGGGTTCGCCCAGGTGCCTAGACATTATCATTTTTGAGACTCAAAAAGAGAGCTAGAGCTATCCATCCATTGGCACAATAGTTTGCACATTGGGTTGCATTTCATAAGATGTCGCAACACTACAGAGTATATGTGTAAAAAGAAGTAATGTAAGATGTTGAAGTGTAGTTGTGTAAGGTTATATGCTGTAATTTATGTAGTATTAGTATTCTTGGTGTAGTGTATGTGTATAGTGTAAAGTGTTCCACAGCTCTGAGTGTAATGGGAAGAGAAGCTGCAGAGGCTAGGGCTGTGGGGACGCCAATCCCCAAAGTTTTAAAGTATAAGACTGTCGGGGAGAAGAGGATGAAGGATTCATTATTGACAAAGAATAAATTGAAGGCAGGAATTTATTTATTTTTCATACTTTTGTGATTTTTTTTGTAAATTATGTTTAAGGATACCTTTGTTTGTTTAGATCACCAAAACGCTCTTTACGAACACCAACATCTCCAGCATTTGCTGAGAGCACAATATCTGCAGTTCAGGCATCTTTACATAAATACCAACTTCAAATTCATGAACTTCAGGTAAAACCTTAGTTGTCTAGTCCTTCTAGACTGAAAAAGAGATTTTCTAAATGTTTTTAAAAAAATATATATTTTCATAGTTGTATCAATGGCAAATTTATTTGTGTGTGCACTTGCACCAGTCTGTGTGTACATTCAAAACAGTTTCAGAAAACAGAGATAAAGAATGTTTAATAGCAATAATTGTAGAATATATATACTAGGATTGAGATTTATTAAGTTAAGTTCATATGAATTCCTTTACCCTTATGTGCTTTGTAACGCAATAAGCAGTATGTGATTGTTATTGATTTACTTTGATTATTTTATTAATCTCATTGATGTTGAAAATAGTATTTAATTTTAATATAAAGTAATGAGTTGTTAGAACCAAAATGACTATTATAAAAATTAATTTGATTAGAAAATGTACAAAATTTAACATTTACTGGCATATATGCTAATAAAAGTAAAACTAGGAAATTATGATAATTTTAATTATGATTTAGGTAGTAAGTGAGAAAAAAATGGATATAATAAAAATTAAAAATATATACACTTAAAATAAATTTACTTTTACTAAGTACATGTAGGAGAAAAACTCCTAACCTTTTGTCAAATATTTATTTATTTTATATTTTTCTAATTGTTTCTTCAAAAATTAATGAAAAAGCATCACATTTCAAATGATGGGGTAATAAAGTCTATACTAACTATATAGCACCACAATCTGCTCCAAAACAAATACTTTATACTGTATGCAATGATTAAGAACTTCCTGGATGGAGGAAATAATTTTTTTAATAATCACATCTGGTTTACAATGCATGAATGGTTTAAAATAGGAGCACTTATTTTAGAACGCTTTTGGAAATCTGGACTGTTTACAGCAGATTTGCTTAGGATTTAAATAAGTAAAACTCAAAACAATGGAGGCAGAATAATATCAACTATACTGCTAAACCAAAAAAAGGTGCATAGCAACTAATCAATTAATAATATTGTTAATTCATTAGGTGTGGACTTATTTGAACCTTCTATATACTCAGTACCACTGTAGTTTTAGTGTAACAAAATAATACATTTTATTTTTCACAAATAATTATATTATAATTTTAATTATTGAATTCAGTTGAGGTTATGAATGTAAGACAAAATGTTCATTAAAATTTCCTATGTTAAGCGTTTTAATTATGTGTTAATAATGATGAAAGACAGAAATGATGGATAGGTGATAAAATATATTTTAGATAAAGTTATTACTGCTCTACACCATGTAAAAATACAGAGCCTACTATAATCACTATTTCATTTTCATTTTGATTATATTTGTCATAACAAACCAGTTATAATAAAATATGAATTTTTATTTATCCGCTACCAGAATTGATTAAATTGCATTTATTAAAAAAATAAATATGTATAAATTAAATTACACATAGGTATAGGTATTATTATATATCTATACCTACCCAAAATAAAATTCCAAGTGAATTTTTTATCAACATCAAAAAAAAAATGGGTAACATCATATGTAGTAGCTGTTAATAATTTAGAATTTGAATATAGACCTGGAGAAAATAATAAAGTTTCAGTTAAGCATTTTAGGTGCTGTGAACAGGCTGTATTTTTCAAAATTAAAGTTATAAAGTAGCATTATCAGTTATTTTGTAATCTATGTAAACAATCTACTTGGATTCTAATTTTAACTTTCAGGAAATTGTAAAAAACTTTTACATTGTCTCAGCTAGCTTTTGCTCCATATTAAGCGTTTACAAAGTAAAACTTTCCTTAACGAGCACTTCCCAGAAACGGACTCCTCAATACTGGACATGTCTAGATTCCCCGACAGTTTTATAGTGGTATTAATGGATAAAATACTTCTCAGTTATGGATTTTCTAAATAACAGATACGAACAATAAATTTACCTATAAAAACTGTACAATCAGTTCTGAAAAACAAACAGTAGGAATAAAAATTGTAATTTTCCGTGTTTTATTTTATATTTAGTGTGACTAATTTGTTTTCTGTTGTGAATTGGATCACTTCCTGCCTAGAAGTTGATGTTATGATTTCAATCAATTCATCATCTAGCATGAGTCATCATCAGTTGTTGTACAAGTGTATACTGTACATTGAACACATGTAATATTTTTGTTATGGTATAGTACTATATTTTTTCTTATAGCACATTTTCAATACACACGTTTACTGTATGTTCAAATTTATGTTCAAAATATCTCAAAATCGTTTGACATTAAAAGAAAAAGTATCAGATATAAATTTCTACAAAAAAGAAAAATTCAGTATGCTTGATATGGCAAAATGCTTTGATGTGTGAAAAACTCAGATAACCTCCATCTTAAAAAGCAAACTTGATATCCTAAAGTCATCGACTGAAAATGACAATCAGTTAAGCAAATGTGCATTTCCTAAAATGCCAGGCCTAGTGAATGACAATTTGATTTATGAGTGGTTTTGCAGGGCTCATGCTAACAACATTCCGGTCTCTGGTACTTTGGTATTTGAGAGAGCTCTAGAAATTGCTAAAAAACTTGGTTAAAATGAGTTTAAAACATTAGGGGGTTGGTTAGATAAATTCCAAATTAAACATAATGTTTCATATAAAAATGTTTGTGGTAATGCTGGTGCTGTAGGTGAGAATTTAGTGACTGAGTGAAAGGAAAAGTTTTAAATGAATTATGTGTTATAATGAAAGAAATATTTTTAATTGTGATGAGATTGGTATTTTTTTCCGTGCTTTGCCCAGTTAAACAATGTATTTCAAAAAAGGAAAAATGTACAGGGTGAAGATATCAAAAGAAATACTGACTGTTATGTTGGCTGTGAATAAGTCAGGTGAATTTGAAAAATCAGTAATAATTGGCAAAACTGCAAAGCCATGTTGATTTAATGGCGTGAATATAAATTCATTAGAAATTTAATGGCATTCAAATAAAAAATCTTGGATGATTGGGGACATAATGAAAGGATGATTTTTAAATTTTGATCTTAGATTGGGAATGAAAATTCTGTGGAAGAGAGTAAATTTATTGAACAATTTGGAAAATTCAAAGAGTACCCAAACATTGATAACGCACTCAACACAGGATGTTGTTGAAAGTTGGCGGTTATTCTTTTAATAATTTAAGTCTTGATTTCTTGTTATTATAAATATTTTATTGTGATTGAAATATTATTTATATATATAACATTAATTGTTTGAATATGATTGAAATATAGCATTAATTATAACTGTTTCATTGTAATTGTAAACATTTCTGCAGTGAAATGAACTGAATTATAGAACTGTAAAACTGGAAATGAATTGAATCTGAACTGGCGTAGAACTGGACATTAATGTAATGAAGAGCTTGCTTATATACTCTTGGTGGAGCTACTGATTTGTCAGGAGCCGAGTGCGCATCTAAAAGGAGCCAAGTGAGTTGTAAAAAGCTGCTGAATTGTCAGGAACCAAGTGAAGTGTAAAGAGCCGAGTGAATCCGACTGAAGCCGAAGATCTTTAAATTAAAATCCTATATTAAATAAAAATTGAAGTTCCAACATTTAAACCAGAGCAACAAAAAAGTGAACAATTATGAGTATAAATCATTTAAATAACTCTGAGTCTTAACAGACTTATTGACTGACATCCATGATCTTGTTGCTGCCTCAGACTTGATTACTTACAAAACGAACAACAATGACTCTGACAACAATGAACCAACCCGGCTTTACCATCACAAGTAAGGAAGTAACAGAAGAGGTTAGAAAATTACAGTAACATTTCTTACAAAAAGGATTACCAAAAGGCGTTATTTGAATATCAGAAATGCAGTCGCTTATTGAAAAAAATGTACCAGGACCTAGTTTAAACTAAAATACACAGCTATTTTAAACCATCTTTGTACAAATAAATTGTACATATCTGTATTTGGGTTTTTATTTTGATTTTTACATTACATGTGTTTTGATGAATATTCTTGTATACTGTACTTCGTTGAGTAATATTTTTGTAGCTTGTATTGTGTTTATTTCATTTTAATATAGTACAGTAATTTATTTTTTTTTATTTTGTTGGTTGATTGCAGTAGTACAGTATTATTTTTTTATCCAAATACTAACATAGAGGATAGAGTTTTATTTTCAGAAAAACAATAAAAAAACTTGATTTTTACAAAGTTTTAATCAGTGACTAATTCTTTTTTTAATTTTAATTTACATGAAATAAATACTTAATACTGTTGTCCTATTCAAAATATATATATTTTTTTTTTTATAATAACTGAACACTGAACATAATACACTATTCACATTTTTCTGAATAGCAGGCGCCTCTAAATGATGGACAGATTGTTGCTCCCAGGCTGTGTCTGATGTTGGGAAGTTTTACTGTATGTCATTGTGAGTGCTGTTAAATAATTTCTTTCAAATGTGAGTTCACTTCATTTCAAAGACAAATACAATGTTTTGCATGACAAGCCCAATGAAATGCATGTGATATTCAGCTCTACAAGTGAAAGCTTCAATTTCCTCATTACAGCCACTGGCTGAATAGCAAACATCCTTCCTCTCCGAGAAAGCAACTCTTGACTTATGTTAATTATACATCAAATATACAAACATACTAAACATATTCATGTTGCTGGTGTTCAATTCTGATTTTTTTTTAAATTTTGTAGTTTATGTACACGGAGTATGTGATCTAAATTATGTTTGCTCAACATGCTTATTCCAAAGAATGCTATTTTCGTGTATTTAACATCTTAAGTTACTCAAGTGTGTCAGGATTGCATCCATTGTAAGATTTCATGTTGCTGATGTTGGGTATCTGGCTTGTTTATATGAGTTGGTTTGTGAAAGTTGATTTAGCAAATAATTGCTTGTACATATTATTTTTATCATTGTAAATATATAAAAGTATGTCATTTTTAACCGACCTATGTAGATCTTTATATAATCTGAACAGTCAAGTTTGTAAAACTCAGGTTTATCAAACTTTTTGAATTTTTTATAGGAAGATTGTCTGATAATATGTGTATTTTGTTTTATTTGTGTTTCTTTATGTAATTGCTGTAGACTTTTTAGATTTCTGTGCAAACTCATTTTTTTTGTGTTGACTGATTTTTGAGCTGTATTCTTTATTTGAGTGTGATAAGGTTTAATGTTTTTGTGGTAGGTTTTTGTCAGCATTGGTAAATTTGTGTTTTGTGTCAGTGAGGTGGATGACGAATCTTTGTTGCTTATTAATAAAAAAATTGGACAATTTTTTGAATTTTTATTTCTTAATATTTTTACATTACAGTAAAATTAAAATAATGCTATTAAACAATTGTCTTATTTAATTTTATTAATAATTGATTTTGTTTCTAGATGTTTTTCAAATTTAATGATTCTTGTTTTGATCTAAAATTATTATATAGTATTTTTCTGCCTTGTTTTGGTCTGTTTTGTCTTTAATAAAAGTCAAATTTCTTTTATTAAAAACAGTACTAATTTAAACTCTTAATTATTTTTACCAGAGTTTCAGCATGGGTTCTTTTTACCCTTGGAGTAGAAATCAAGATGAAATTTATACCTATGTTATTGTAAATTTTTTTCTGTATTTTAACTTGTAGAAAATTACTTGGTGTAAATTACAGGTACTTTGGAAATTGTATTTTTACTTGTCCTTAAATTCTTCATGTTTCTTTGTGAGGCACTCTGTATTATAAAAATTATAAAAAAATATGTGGCTAGTAAGGTTATAGGCCGTGGTTTATAAGCCTTATTTAATAAATCTTTGAAACAAAAATTTTATACTGAAGATATTAGTAACTTAACACTTTCAGTGTTAACATGAAATTTAAAATGAAATTTAAAAATGTCTTACTTTCTAAATAAGTGGAAATGTAAATTAAGCAGATAGTTTGGGAAGTATAGTTTAGTACTATCATCAGTGCTGTTACAGATCTTTCTTTAATGGTACTTTTGTTTCTAGTGGTTAGAAAACCCATTTAGCATTGTTCAAATAATGTGTTTATAAATTCTATAATGTTCAGTTGTGTTTATTGCTTTTACATCATAGTATAATGTTTTTTTATATTTTTTGATTTTAGGTAAAACTTCAGGCAAATAAAGAACAACTTGGTGTTGCTCGTAGACAAATTGATGGCTGGGAAGAAGTTCAACAGGGACTAGAGAATCGTATTGCAGAACTGACTCAACAGTTAGATTCTAGTCGTACAAGTAACTCACAGCTCATGCAGGAAAAAGATTTACTTTCCAAGTCACTTGACGCTGTGCGTGCTGAGAAAAATGCACTAGATAAAAACAGGCTTGAAATGAATGCAATGGTAATGCTATTTTTTTACACAGTACTTGAAATGTATGTTTGTAAAATATTGTTTATCAGAATAATGGACATTTATCTACAGAAGTTATCTTAATTTTTCTAGAAAAATGTATTTAAACTCAAGCAATTATGCCCTTCTAGTTGTCTGTATAATAAACTATTTTAATTAGTTCCTAAAAATTAGCTGTGGCTACCCTGCAACAAGGTTTATGAAATTCAAGGTATTTTTTGTTCGTCATTTCCGACTGCTAACAAAAGTAGCAGAACTTTTCCCTTTGCATGAAGTTCTTTGGACAATCTCAGTCTCCATCCTACATATCCTAGCTGTTCATTAGACCAGCAGTAATACATGTCGTTGTACTGACCTCTTTTTACTTGTTTCTTAACAGAGTATACAGTAACAATTAAACTATCAAGGTGAGATAAAATTCTTTTGAAGATTTTTTTTAACAATAAATTTAGTTTATTTTTCCCCAGATTTGTTCTTTTATTTGTTAAAGAAATTCTACTGTTAACATAATTTTTTGTCAGTTTCATAAGACAGCTGCTAGTTTTGAAAGATGGAGTACCAGTTAAAATTATTATATGTGTTAATTCTACGTATTTTATCATTAACTGTTAGAAATGTCACATAATTGATGTGACTATAAATGACTGATGTAGTTTAACAAACAGATATTGTGAAAAAACTTTGGTTTTAAAGAATACAAAATAAATATTTAGTTTTAATTGAAATATAATTTTTCATTTTATGTAAATTGCAATACATATTGCAGGTAATATAAACAATAATTTATATGGCCCATTGATAAGCCATATTACTTAAGTGACATCACAAAAAACCAACACGATGAAAGCAAACCTTATATTTTGCATGTATTCTTTATGGAAAAACATTAATTTTGTTTAAATCTGGGTTTTTTTGCAAAAATTGTTGAATAATTTTAAAAAAAATGGTTTTGATATTTCCCCAAATTTTTTATTTCAGTTTGTGTGAAATCTTCCATAAATTCAAAAAGGTTTACTATCTCAGTTGGTTTTGAAATGTTCTTTCATACCTGACAGCTTCCATATATCAATAAAATTTACATGGTTCTATTGTAATGTTTTTTTTTTTTTTTATGTAAATAGACTATTTCCTTATAAACAAACCACACCTTACTAACAAAAACCGTTTGCCATTATATTAATTTTATTATTAATGTCTTTTGGGTCATAGTATTGTTTTCACTTTTGTATAGTGGGGGGGGGGGTTGAAAAATATATAAATAATAATAATAATAAATATACACACACATACACACACACACACACACACACACACATATATATATATATATTATGTATGAGTGATTCCAAATTCCCCAGCAATCTCTCAGGAGATGATTCTATAGCCAGAAATGAGAAAATCTGATGTTGCCTCACATAACTTCCTTGTACACCTATTAAATTACATTTACACAATTTTTGCTGCACTTCATTTAAACTTATTACATTTGAAAGTGAAATAAGATCCTCCAATTCTTTAATAAAGTGGATAGTTACACAATTGCCAAAATATTAGTTTTTATTAACATCAAATATTTATACAATTATTAATTCAGCAATCTTACATGAAATATTAGGATAGAGTAAAAGTTCTTTAATTACTCGTATTACTAGATCAGTATTATTCGTATCTTTGTGAATTGCTGATTAACAAAAGTTTTAGATTTCTGGTGTGTTGTACAAATAACATTTAATAATAATTTAAATATTTTATTTAGTGAACTCCTGTATACTGGTTACAAATGTTAATTTCAATCTTACGGTGTAAAATATTCAGTTTCTATTATTGGATTATTCGATGAATGATCAAAAATGAAAAAGAAACAATAATACAGGAAAAAGAAAGATAACGTGAAGAAATATATCTAAAAAAAAACAACAAGAAGATGAATATGAAGAGGAAGAAAATGTTAAAACCAAGGAAAGAATAAAAACATTAGAGAAGATGATAAATATAAAGAGGAAGAAAATGTTAAGACCAAAAAAAAAGAATAAAAAGATTAAGAGAGGATAATGAATATAAAGTGAAAGAAAATTTGAAAACTAGAAGTGAATACAAATTAAAGTCAAAAGAATTATGTCAAACCAAAGAGCGATTAAACGATTGGCAACAATAAACAAATAAACGAAACAATGATCAACTCTGACTTAGGGAGAATATTGTCTGACAATATCAGAGGAGTAATGAACTAAAAGATGAGAATTTTTTGCAATTTATTAAAAATTGGGCATGTATGCCTCAGTGGTATATGTTGTTCTTGTGAAGGCCTATTTTTCAGTCATTCTGTAGTTAACTTTAATGTAGATAAAATTAAACTTAGAATAATTAAATAAAATTAAACAGAAATTAAACTAGAAAATCCAAAAATAATACTATTCTAAATTATAATTTTCAATTAATATTAAATAATCAGATGTTTCACCAAATCTATTATATATATACATATTTAATAATGCCTATTAAATTACTTACACATTTTTAAATATTTTATTTCACTAATAACTTCTGATTTTTTTTATATATATATATATATTTTTTGTTATTGTTATTGAATAATTATTGTAATCTTTTTTATAATCATGGGTTAATAATTATTAATAAATCAATATACTTAAATTAAAAAAAGGTAAAAAAAAATAAAATAAAAAAAAAGCTAAAAAAAAATAAAAGCAGATGAAGTCTGATTCAAACTGATGTGCCTTCCCTTGTAAGATCCAAATATTTCATAATTAAAATTTTATTTCACTATAACTCTGGAACTGATGAAAATAGTACCACTTATGATATATTTTTAAAAAGCTGTCAATGAGAGCTTATTACTGCAGTTAAGAAAAAGTCCAAAATCAAAAGTTTTGGTTTTTGGATACTTTTGGTGCAGTCAAAAGGGGAGGTGCACAACTAGTTGTAACAACAGACTTAAATGCTAAATTTCAACATCCTCCGGCTAGTCGTTTTTAAGATACATACATACGTACATACACATGCATGTATAGTTGCCCCAGTAAATCTTTTCTTTCTTTTTCCTGTTTAGCCTCTGGAAATTACCGTTCAGGTATTACTTCAGAGGATGAATGAGGATGATATATGTGAGTGTAAATGAAGTGTAGTCTTTTACAGTCTCAGTTTGACCATTCCTGAGATGTGTGGTTAATTGAAAACTAACCACCAAAGAACACTGTTATCCAATCTAGTATTCAAATCTGTATAAAAGTAACTGCCTTTACTAGAACTTGAACACTGGAACTCTCGACTTCCAAATCAGCTGATTTGGGAAGATGCATTCACCACTAGACATTCAACACAGTGGGTTGCCCCAGCGAACCTTTTTTTCCCTACTCCCCTGGGCCGGACATACAATTAAGTAAAGCTCAGCCCAGGGAAGTGTCCTTTAACTCTAAGGGGGCCTCCCGCCCTACCGACAATAAGTCCGGCATGGCAGATCAGCAGCGCCCCCCCCCCCGCGGTCAGATCTTCTGTTTTTATTTTTACTTGTGCCTTTTGCCTCTAACTACAGGGAAGCGGAAAGCCAGGCTTGACTATATCACCCCCGGATCCCCACCCTGTGGCCGGGACTCAGTGTTTTGTTTTTAATTCCCCAACCTAAAGCCCCAGGAGTTCCCAGCTGTTTATTGGAACTGGCATACCTCGGCAAGCCAACCCTCACAACTGGGGCTGTCCACCCTTCCCTAATCTACACTAAAAACCACGTCTGTAAGCCTCTTCATCCTTTGTGCGCAGAACTAATGTTGCAAATTTCTCAGATGCCCTCCAATTACTTATAGATAAGTTATGTGGCACCAGTTCAGGTGGTCTTAGGCCCTCCATACCTGCCTGTATTCGCAACTCTTCCCACTTGTTACATTCAAAGATGGTATGTTCTGCTGTATCATCCCTGCTGCAGGACATACAGCAAGGAGAATCATCCTGCCCACTCTATGTAAATAATATTCAAAGGCACTGTAGCCTGTAAACATCTGGGATAGTTGATTATTCACCTCACCATGTCCATGTTTGATCCATGCCTCTAGATCTGATATGAGACATTTATTCCATAATGATCTATCACCTGTTGCCCATCTTTCACTCCAAATATTGAGCGTTCTTACGTTCTGCATCTGATCTATCTGTGCTTCCATACCTATTACTCCTTTCCTCAATCTGTAAATCTATCGGAGGAACTGCAGCCAGCATGCATGCTAACTCGTAAGAGATAGTCCTGTAACCTGCAAATATTCTCAACAGTGTGCGTCTGTAGACACTGTATTTTATTTAGATTGTGTTTCACTCTCATGGCAAAGCCCCAAACCTGGGGGCATACAGGATCGCAGATGTTACCGCCGACATTACTAGTCTTAGTTTAGAAGCGCGAGGAGCTGTATGCGACATCATCAGTATTTTGGCTAAATTTTTGACACATTCTGGCTAAATTTGCATGCCTGATCAATCTTTATCCCTAGGTATTTTACACTGTCTTTGTTCTGGAGTGGCTGGTCTCCCACTCTTAGATCAATGCGACCTATCTTTATTTTGCTGGTTAACGTTGTGAACTAGAATTTATTCGGTGACAGTTCTAGTTCGTGTTCATTCAGCCACATACTTATACTAATTAAAGCTTTGTTGCCACACATCTCCAAGTCACCCTCTGTCTTGCCGCTGACCAAGACGGCCAAATCGTCTGCATAAGCCACTGTTTCAACTCCGTCTGGTAGGCGCAAGCTAAGCACTCCGTCATACACTAAGAGCCAAAGAAGCGGGCCCAAGACTGATCCTTGCGATACCCCGCCAAATATCTGGAATTGCAGTCTGTCATTCTGTACATCTGCGGTTATCCAACGATCTTTCAAGTATTCCCCAATCTTTTTTTTTTTTTTTTTTTTTTTTTTTTCTTAAACACCCCCAACATCCCCGGCCTCCGCCGTTAGGCTATGCGCAGGAATGTCGGAGTGTCGTGGCAGTCGACTGCCCCCCTGTCTTGCCTTTCCTTTGGCGTCCCATCGGGGTCCTCTCAGTTTCATCAGGATGCAGCAGCCCTCCCTTCTGGACGACCACTACATCCCTCCACTTAGAGGCTACCCTTCCCGTCCCTACACTAGGTTGCCGGCTACGCATTGCGCGAAGCCGGCAAACCGCCGCGTCCCCCTCTCACACCTGAGGGTCCCAAATGCATCATCGGAGCACCCCAACTGACCTTCATTCTTGCATATGAAGGAGCCAAAGCGTCCTCTGCATCCAGGCTGCCTCCCTGGCCCTGCACGGCGACCACGATTCGCCCCCTGTATTTTATTTATTTATTTATTTTTCCTCCCTTCAGTTGCAGCCCATCACGTTGGCGTCTGAACTTATTCCTCCTTCCGCAATCCGCGGGCACGTTCGCTGTGAGTGCCCTCGTAACCGTTAGAAGGAACACAATCAATAAAATAAAATAATACCACAATCATACAATACAAGGAAAATACATAATAAATGAAACCCACTTCATGTTGTCTCTTCGGCGATGTCACCTCTAGCCGTGGCCCTCCTGCACACGGTCGAAGCGATCGTGCTTGTATCGAAGAGATCGATTGTGCGATCTCGAGCCGGCCGTAGAGTACCAACCACAGTGACAATGGAGACAATGAATTCACAATACCATACAACACAAAAATAATATATATAGTAGAAGAAACACACAGTATACTTGCTAGGGACATTGCTGCTTACCCGCGCCTAGAAGTCTTCTCCCCACTCTCTTCCATGTACCTCCTTCGTCTTCAGGATGCTAGCCACCATGCTCTGTACCGCATCCCATTCTCTCTTCCCTTTCAGCATGTGAGCTACAGTTGTTTCTGGAGTGAGGCCATCTGTGCCATGCCTACGCCGGACCACAGCCCACCTTTCGCACTCGTAAAAGGTGTGCTCCGGCGTGTCATCCTGACCGCAGTAGAAGCACCTCGGTGTCCGTCTTCTCTTGAACCGATGTAGGTAGACCCCGAACTCCCCGTGTCCAGACAGGAACTGCGTGAGGAAGTAATCTACCTCCCCATGCCTCCGCCTGACCCACGGTCCCAAGTCCGGGATCAGTCTCCTGGTCCATGCCCCAGCCGTAGCCGTTCTCCACATCTCCTGCCAGTTGACCATCAGCTGCCTCCCGGCTTCCGCCTTCGGCGTTCCTTCGTATGTGGAGACCAGCTGCGTGGCCCGCAGCTCGATGGGAGGCACCCCTGCGATGACTGCCACTGCGCATCCAGATACGGTGCGGTACGCCGATGTTATGCGAATCGCCGCTCTTCTGGTAAGGGAGGCTAGCATCCGTACGTTCTTCTTTCTCGAAAGTGCGTCCTTCCAGGCCGGGACCGCGTTCAGCAAGACGGAGGAAACCACTGAAAGGATCAGCCGTCGCTTGCTCGCCCGTGGTCCGCTCTTGTTGCCCATTAGTTTTTGTAGAGCGTCTTGTATCTTCTCGGCCCTCTTAGTGACCTCTCTGAGGTGGGTGTTAGACAGCCCATTCTTGTCAATCCACACGCCCAGGTACTTAGCGCAACCGGACGTGTGGACCCGTACGTCGTCTACCATGAAGGACATTCCTCTCAGTCTTCTTCTGCCGGTGATCGGGACAGCTGCCGTCTTGTGCGGTGCCAGTCGTAGTCCTCTCTCCCTCAGCCATCTGCTGACGACTGCCACCGCCAAGTTTGCCTTATCTTCTACCTCCTCCTCCGTCCGTCCCGACACCATCAGCGCGAGGTCATCTGCGTACGCGACCGACTGGCATCCTTCCGGGAGTTCTTCCCGCAGAAGGCCGTCGTACGCGATGTTCCAAAGAAGAGGCCCAAGCACCGACCCCAAGCATCTTCTCCTTCCTCTGTGCGTACCCGCAGAGATCTCTCATGCAGATAGTCATTTATTACGGCGAGCAAGTAGCCGCTGATCCCTCTCTCCCGGAGTATTCCCATGATCACTCCCCATGGCACGCTGTTAAATGCATTCCTGATGTCTAGGAGAATGATCAATGGGATTTTCCTTCGTCGCCACGTGCCTGCCGACTGAACTCTGGCCCACTCTAGCACCCGTCGGACGGCGTCGACGGTCGATCTTCCCCGAACGAAGCCGTACTGGTCTGGGGAAAGACCTCCGCCCGCCTCAATCTCCGACCGCAGTCTTTCAGCGATCAGTCTCTCATACAGCTTTCCCATCGTGTTGATGAGGCAGATCGGCCGGTATTTCCTGGTTTCTTCGGCTCCCGGTTTCGGGAGGAGGACCAACCTGGCCTCCTTCCAACAGCCGGGAAAACTCCCCGTAGACAATGCCCCACTGAACATGTCTAACACCGTCCACGGGTGCCTATCCACCAACACCTTCACGATGGACCCAGGGATGTTATCTGGGCCCGGGCTCTTCCGCAGGCTCATCTTCTTGGACGCCCACTGTAGTTCTTCTACAGTGAAGCGCCTTTGTTGATCACCAGCTATCGGTTCCCATTCCTCCTCTTCGACGTGGAAGAGCTCCGTTATCGCTGTGAGAGACTGTTCCCTTGTCAATGGGGTCAGGCGCCTACCAAACTTCTTGGTGACGATCTGGTAGGCCCTGCCCCACGGATCTTGCTCCAGGTCTTCCACGAGGTGTTGCCACGCCTCTTGTTTGGCAGCCTTAATGGCTCTACAAAGGCTTCTTCGTGCCGCGTGGAACACCTCCGTTTCCTCCTGTAGGCGCTCAGAGTCCCTCCGTCGTGCGCGCTGCATCCTCCGCCTTGCTGTTTTGGTTTCACCACGTAGTCTCGCAATGTCCCTGTTCCACCAGTAAACATTCTTTACGCGTCTTCCAGGCTGTGGCCGCTGCTTCACACATTCCCCCTGTAGGATGGCCATGAATTCCTCGGGGGTGTGAACACGCCTACGGGCCACCTCTGCCGCCGTCCTATCCGCTACCGTCGCAGCCTGCTGTTCCGACGGCCTCCAGATAGGGTCCTGTTCCTCTAGACCCCTTCCGCCTCCTTGTATTTCAAAAATTATGGCCTTGTGGTCGCTGGCAAAATCATCTTCTACTACCTGCCAGCCCACTATCCTTCTTGCCACCCTATCTGAGGCCGCTGTCAGATCCAACACCGATCCATCACCCCTTGCGTCGTATGTAGGCACCCTAGGCGTGTTCATGACCACCAGTCCCGCGGCCCCAAGCATTGCAGCTAGGATGTAGCCTCTCCGCGTGGACCGGCACCCTCCGAGTTCAGTGCATTCGGAGTTGAAGTCCCCGGTCAAAAGTACCGGGAACCCAGCCCTTCGTATGCATTCCTCCAGGTTTCCGATGAATTCTTCATGTCGATCCATTCCGCTGTTGGGAGAGATGTACCCATTGATCACCGTGAGTTGATGGATGTCTACAGCCACGAACCCTCTACCTCTAACTACCTTCGTGACTGCAAACCTGCCGGTGACATTCCGTATAGCAGCATCGCCATCCTGGTCAACATACCAGTGGCCTGAGTTAACCAGTCGCTGATTAGGTTCCACGACCAGCAGTAGGTCGTATCCTCCAACCAGCGCTGCCGCCCATGCCAAGTCATGGGCAGCCACGGCTCTGTTTACGTTGAGCTGTAAACACTTCATTTCCGAACGTGTTTACAGTCCCTGCTACCCAGTCTATGCCCAATCACTCCACAACCCACGCATTTGGTGGGTTCCCGGCACTCTGCCCTCTTGTGCCCCGTCGCCCCGCAATTGTAACAACAGGCTCTCCTATCGGGACCCGTGCAGTGTGCCGCAACATGACCCGTCTCCCAACAGCGAAAGCAGTTAACATCTGGTCTTCGTATCTCCGCTCGACACGATTGCCACCCTACAAGGAGCCTCCCGGTGGACGTAAGCCTCTTCGCCTCTTCCAACGGCAGCACCACAGTGGCGTTCTGCGTTTGTCCATATGCTTGGCGGACCGACGTGATCCTAGCAGACGTCTTTCCCTCCAGCGCGCGTTGTACCGCCGCCATCACCTCCTCCTTAGTCACTTCAGCGTCAAGGTCTCTAATGTGGACAACCTCTTTTCTGTCCAACTGCCCTTTCCCACCAATCTTCACCTCTGGCGCCTTCTGTGCCAATTTCTCTCGTAGGGATTGGGCAGAGTTGGTCCCCGCCCGCACCCGTACCTCGACATCCTCGCCCCTGCCTTTACGAACTGAGAGTATGTTAGGAGCCAGTTCCTCTCCCACTGTTACCTTCACTTGGCGTAGTAGCTCTGCATAGGACTTGCCCGTCTGCCGTAGGACCACGGTCTCGGTCTGCCTCTCACGCCGTTCCTCGGTCGGGTCCCCTGAAGTATTCCCCAATCTGCCTACGTAGATAGTCACTTACTCCTTTCCTCATAAGGGCCGTCTTTATTAAATTCCAGGTTAAGTATCCGAACGCGTTTTTGACATCCATTAATATAAACATTGGCCTAGATCTAGTTCTCCATGTGTCCTGGCGTACTTCTGCTGCCCAGTTTACCACTTTGACAATGGCTGCAACTGCCGACCGTCCGCCCCAAAATCCGAATTGATTTGGGTGGATGCTGACGCTCGCTCTTAACTCCTCCAGTAGCCGGAATATCAGCATCCTTTCAACCGCCTTTCCCATGTTGATTATCATGCTTAGTGGGCAGTATTCAGTGGGTAATCCTCCAATCTTCTGTTTTGGCAAAAAGACAAGATGTGCGTCTTTCCAGCACCTTGGGAAGACCTTGTTCTCCAGACCGTAATTTGCAATATCAGTCATCTTCCTAAGGTACCAGTTTGACCAATCCCTTCAGCACGGATGCGGGGGTACCATCTGGTCCTGGACTCTTTCAGTCTTTTAGACTATGAATCACTGTGACAACCTCTTCTGTAGAGAAGTGTTTACCACACATCTCAGGAATGGTCAAACTGAGACTGTACAAGACTACACTTGAAAGCATTTGAAGCTATGGAGAGGCGAGTTCAAGAAACAGATATGCTTAAACCACGACGATTTGATGCTAGTCGTGAACGTTTAGTGAGAAATGCCAACACTGAAGAAGCATTATTGATTGTGGTACAGGTATCTTCCACCACAAACACCAGAAGATTATCACATCGCTTTCATATTTCGAAATCAAGTGTGTGGCGAACATATGGGAGCAACAATTATATACAATCCACACAATACATGTTCAAGAGTTATTACCACCTGCTTTTGATAAAGCAGTTTTTTTTTCAGCCCACCGTCGTTCATCTAAGTAAACAAGAGATAGATGGGACCCAGGTCTGCATGTTGTGATTTGCACCGTCCCACCCACCTCAACCACTGCCATTGCCAGCTCCACTGCCTCAAACTAAGCTGAACTACGGGTAATTGAACACCTCTATGATCGATGCTCCTGCCAAATTTGAGTTGCGAAGTGTGATAAGTTTTTTGCAGGCAGAAGGATGTAGCACTGCTGAATTCCATTGCAGAACGAGCCTAGTGTATGGTGAAAACTTTGAGTGATGGTAGTGTCCAGGAATGGTGTAGGAAATGAAAATAAGGGTGAACGGACATCCATGACGAAGGTAGGCAAGGACGCAAGTCTGGTGCTACTGTACGCCTGGTTGAGCATGTTGATGATTTTGTCTACAACAAATGGAGGTTTACGATAAGTGAACTTTCTACAGAAATCCCAGAAATTTCAAGGTACACAATTGTAACTAAAGACCTAGGATTCCGGAACGTGGGATATCCATGTAGGATATGTGGTCACGTTGGGTCTGAAAAATATTGAATGGCGATCACAAAATGCAGCAAATAAATCTATCGTTACTGGCAATGAGACTTTCATCCAGTATGACAATCCAGAAATTAGAAAGCAGTCTAAGTAGTGGATGCACACTTCAAACAAGCCGAAAAGTTCAAACAGACAATGAGCAACAGGAAACAATGGCTACAATTTTTTTGGGAGCATAAAGATGTCTTGTCGGTGGACTTTATGAAGCAGAGGACAGCAATAACAAAGGAAATTTATTGTGTATCATTACATTGCCTCCACAGAGTGATCCAGAACAAACATAGAGGCATGCTCTCATCCGGCATAGTTTTGATCCATGACAATGCAGGACCGCATTGTGCCAACATGATGCAAGGCCTTCTCAAACTATACAAGTGGGAAGTTTTTGACCATCCACTGTACAGTCCAGACCTAGCACCTAGGAATTTTCACCTCTTGAGAATTGAAGGCATGGTTGGCGGACAACACTTCACCACCAACAAAGAACTTCAGAAGGCTGTCAAGACATATCTTACCTCACTAGCAGCAAACTTCTTTGAAGAAGGCATTGGAAAGCTGGTGTCATGATACGACAAATGCCTCAATTGTTTTGGTGATTATGTAGAAAAATTAGTTAGATACTACTCAACTTTTAGTAATGAAATCATTTTGTTATGTCAGTGTCTTTTTCTATTCAAAGCTAATCAGAACAATGTAAAATGTAAAATATCCATCAACAACAGTAATTTAAAATTAGTTATTTCTTATCTTTTGTACAGATTGAAGCATTAAATACAGATTATGATAAAATTCAAAAAGCTAACAGTCGTTTGCAAAAGGTGGCAGAAACTTTAGAAGAAGAGAAAGCTTTCCTGCAAGGTGAAGTGGATCGTATTTTGAAAGATGCCGAAATTAGGTTTGTAAACTTGTAAATAAGTAAGTAAGTGTTCTTAAAGTAATAAGCTTGACTTTGATATTTTTATAAATTTCTGTTTATTCCAGTGTTGCAAAATTGAACTCTGTATATAATTACATAAAAAAGACCTTTGCTTACATCTATGGAATAATAACATACCTTCTCATTTTGTAAAAACTAAACTTAACACATTGTGGACCAGGTTTAAATGACCCTCATTTACCCTAGTTACTGGGCATTTAAACCAGGATCTCTAAATTTATGCATGCATTTAGAAAAAAAATCATATCTTCATTCACCATTGTCCAAATTCCACAAAACTTGCTGAAAATAATGAGGGGAGGTTCTGGTATTCCTTCAAGGTATGGTACCTCTGAAGGCAGCTTGCTTTATGAAGTGGTACCTGGCAAAACTTACAAATGTACCTTGTTTCTTTTCTAAGTTTTTTTGCAACACACACTCTACATGCTCTTGTAGGATATTTTTTCCCTCCAGAACTAACAATAACATCAAGAGCATGTTTCTTCATGTCACCACTCAGTCTATATGGAGGGGGGTCACTAAATGGGGCACATTTGGTTGGTTGGGAAGGACCTAGACGAACACAGTGTCTGAATTGGAGTCTGAATCTTGAGAGGTTTCTTTCACTATTGGTGTCCAATTTTTTGCCACAGCCAAAAGAAAGTTTTTATATGCAATTTTTTTTAGGGGGGTTCAAACAGTTGTATATTCTGAATAAATTGAAAAGAGCACAACTTATTAGGAAGAGAGCCACCTTCTTGTACCATTTTCTTGTCTTTCTCATCATTGAGTAATGTGACAAGTACTGATCTGCATGATCTACACCTTCCACATGGCTTTTATATTCTAAAATGCATACAGGCTTGGCTATTTCATCTCCTGTTTTTCTGACCCTTCTACCAGTTGTTTGCTGTTGACTACCATGGATTGTTGAAATCATTCTGATCTCCCTTTTATCTTTCCACCCAACAAGTAGTACATCATCCTTACGGACAAATGTGGATTCCCCGTTTTTCAAGTTTTTCAGTTTAGCTTTCAAAGTGCAGAGTAAACCTCTATTAGCCTTTATTGTTCCACAAAGTCTGGTTTTATATTTTAATAACCTTTAAGCAATTGAAACACTATTGTATATGTGATGCCATAAACCAAGATTACAATCAAGGACAGAAAGAATAGTTTCTTCCAATCTTTTACATTCCCAAGTGTACAATTCCATGTTACAAACATAATCTCTGTCACTTTCACATACCATTCTGACTAATAACCCATATTTTATCATTTTAGCAGGATTGTATCTTCAAAACCGCAGCCTATCCTGCCAGGGAATCATTCCTTCATCTAAAGACAAATTTTACTTGGGTTTATAAACAGGTTTGAATTTATCCAGAAGATATGAAATAAGAGGTGTAATTTTGTACAACCTGTCTGTTTAAGAGTGTACAGAATGCATTCTCAATATCCAGAAAATGTATTAAACTCAGATTCATTACTAACTTAAGTTTTGATTATCAAAAGCATTGGATATTTCTTAGTCAACTGCTTTATAGCTATATAGTTGATTTAATTTATATGTAAATTATTTTGATTCAGTATAATATTAATTACTTTAGATTAGTATCAGCACATGTGTTAGGATTTTCCAAGAATCAGTATTGCAAGTTACTGACAAATAATGTGGCCATAGACCTGTTTTTAGTAGGCCATGTATCAACTGGCTAAGTCTTGATTGCATTGTCACTGATTGTAAGTACCGTTTATCATCAAACATCAGCTGTTTCTTAAGTGGGACATGATTTGCACTCCTGTTTTTATTTTAATGTGGATTTTAGAAAAAAATTAAACACTTCTCACACATTAAAATTACAACAGTGATCAAATTCCAGACGTGAAAGTTCATCAACTCACTATCCAGCACCAAGCAGTGCTTTACTAGGAATAATGTAATGGGTTATTGCTGTAGAAAGACCTGATTTAGAGATCATTCTTGTGTAATGCCTATTCCTGTCAAAGATGTTACCTGCCTCCAAACAATTCACTGCTTGAGACATGACTACTCTGTGAAGACCGTCCAAATAGAACTGGCGATTACCCACATGTTGTGATGTCAGACTTAGTATTTATCCTGATAGTGTCTCAGTACAGAAATGGCTCCTGCAAGATTTCAGGATGGAACAAGCACAATCATTTATATAAGTATACCAGAAACCCCACAAACATACTGTGTGGTTGCAACTCTTTGTACTGTCATCAGCTGATCATACAGCCAAAGGCATATAATTCTTAAATTTAGACCCCAGCATGGGCTAGGGCTCCAGTCTCCCCTTTGTATTAATATCAAGTGTGTTAATTAGCTGTTTTGTATACTATTCTCTTATAAATTTATTTACATTGCTTGTTAACAATTAATGCATTAAATAGACCATCATTTCCAGACAATTGTTCACCTTTGACTTCTAATTTTCATCCAAGATTATCTTTATAGAGGAACTCAGTAGCCAGCCTAAGTAGAATCTAGCATCAACGATAATGTAGGAAGCATTGTAGTTTTATAGTTACGTTGTAGCTTTATATGTTTTTACAGGCATCGACTGTTAAGGTCATTAGCCTTCATCACATTCTTAAAAAGAGGTTAGTATCACCATCAGGGTCGTCATATAAGGGTGTAAAGGGTCCTTACATTTTTATTTAAAAGCACAAAGTACACAAAAACATTAAACCACAACAATAAACAAACAACACTTATGGAGTGTAAAGGGCCCTGATCTTAAAATTTGAGATAGTATCTCAAAAAACATAAAAGGAAAATATCAGTCTTTACAATACAATATTTATTTATTTATTTAAGCACCCTCGGGGAGACCAGAACCGCCATTAAGCAGCATATTAGTCGCCCCAGGATGCTGTGGCAGTTGACTCTCCCCCAGTAATCAGTCCCGTAGGACGTAACCCATCAGGGTCCTCCCGCTTCATAAGAGGTGGTCAATCAGACCACCTCTTCAGGACGGTCAAAAAGCCCCTCAGCGGAGGCTGCCTTTCTCAGTCATGACCTACTTGGCTACAGGCATGCGTTGCGCTTACCCATAGCCTTGCGCCCTCAGTCCACCCTTGAGGATCCCCCATGCCATCAATGGACACACCCCGACTCGCTGCTCTTGCATGCAGGTGAGCCAGGGCGGCCTAGGCAAGAGGGCTACCTCCCATCACTAGACGTGCCATGCTTCGAGACTCCGTTATATATATAAAACTACCCCTTAGAGTTTGTTTAACACAGCTTTAAATTTTCAGTTACAGACTTTTAAGAAGTCCACTGGTGTTTAAATAAGCAACTATTTTTCTTCATTTCCATTATCCAAATCAGCAGCAATATCATTTCTTAGCTGGAACCTCTTTCTGAGGTCCTCATATATGGTACACTCTTCCATTAGATGCTTAATTGTAAGTGTTTTATTACAAACATCGCACATTGGTCTCTCTTCACCGGTTAACAAATATGAATTTGTTATTCGCATGTGACCAATTCTAAGCCTGGTCACAGCTACTTGTTCTCAGCGAGTCAACTTCACATCGCTCCATTTATACGGAGAAGTTTTGACTGAGTTTAATTTTGTATTTAAACTCCTCCAGTCAGTATTCCACTTGTTTCTTATTATGTTGGTTATTATGGTTATTATGTTGGTTAGACAGTTTTTGACATCTGCCACCCTTACAGGAATTGCATCCAAAACATCGCAGACTGTTGCCTTTCTGGCAGCTTCATTCGCACTTTCATTACCTGCAATACCAGCATGCCCTGGAGTCCATACAAATACGCATCGCTGTCCTCGTTGATTTAGAACGTACAAAATGGACAGGATGTTTGCAATTAGAACATCCTTAATGTTCTTGTTCCGAATTACAACAAGTGCACTTAAAGAATCGGAACATATTAGCACTCTTTCTTCGCAATAGTTTTCTGTGTACCGAAGAGCTTGCTGTATGGCAGTAAGTTCTGCTGTATAGATACTGACCATATCTGGCAGTTTCTAAAAGTGGGCTTCTCCATTTACAAATATGGAGCATCCAACACCATGTTCGATTTTAGAAATGTCAGTATAACTTCTAATATCTTCTTCATAGCTACTGACGGTTGATAAAAATTCCTGTTGGATGATCACTGCTGGCTTCTTTTTTATTTCTTCGTTAGAGAGATCCAACCTTGTATTTACCGCTGGCAAGAGCCATGGCAGTATTTCTCTTGTAGAAATTGCTAATGTCTCTGGAATAGCAATTTCGTGTTTTCTTCTTAATTCATGGTACCTAATTCCGGCTGGTCTGGAATAGGTAGCACGATGTTCATATAAAGCAGCCAAAGGATGGTTGTTAAAACGTTTGTTATTTATATGGGCAGGAAAAGCCCATACGTTTGCTGCATATCTTAACAAAAGGATCTCTCTTCTATAATGTAGTGGCATTATTCTGGCTTCGGACATTAGACTAGTCACAGGACTTGTGCGGGAAGCGCCTGTCGCATATCTTATTCCGCTATTGTGAATTACGTCTAACTTTTTTAAATGCGACTTCCTAGCGGATGAGTATACAAAACATCCATAGTCTAGTTTTGATTGAACCAATGCCTTATACAGTCTCAATAATATTGCTGAGTATCAATATTATTTATGATATTTATCTGAGCCTCAGTTGATGTTCAATAAATATTTTATAATGTTTAGGGCTTTTTCTATCACTCAAGTCCTGTATATGTAATCCCCACGTAAGGGATTTATCCAATACCAGTCCTAAAAATGTCACATTATCCTTATGTTGTATTGGATTGTTGCTAATTATCAAAATAGTACATGGTGAGGAATTCACTTCCTACAGAAGTGTACACAGCACGTTTTTTCTGGTGAAAATTTTAAAACATTATTCCTTGCAACTTTCTTTAGAGCGTCAATCACTCGTTGTAATTTGTATTTCATATAGCAGTCTTTTTGCTGGCATACACAATTGCCAAATCATCAACATAGACGCTTTTGCTGATTTCTACTGGAATGGCTAATATCAATTTATTAATGGCAATATCGTAAACAAGGTACCGCTCAACGGTGAACCTTGTGGTATGCCATTTTCCAAGTTTCTTTCAGATGAATATTCATTATTGACGCGTTCTTGGAAAGTACGGTCATTCATGTAGTTGCTGAGTAAAACTGGCAGATTGCCACGAATGCCTCATTCATGTATCTGGAGCATTACTCCATGTCGCCAGGTCATATCGAAAGCCTTCTGAAGATCGAAGAAGACTCCAACACAATGTTTCCTTGTAATAAAGCTGTTGTATATAATATTCTCTACGTTGATCATTTGATCAGTGGTAGAATGGTATTGTCGAAAACCTGCTTGATATGGTGATATCAGTTTTTCTTTTTTTAAAAGCTAAACTAGTCGATTATTAATCATTTTTTTGAGTATTTTTCCCATAGCGCACGTCAAGGAAATAGGATGATAGCTTTTGGGATCTGTTAAATTTTTATTTTTCTTTAGTACTGGAACAACGTGTGCTTTTTTCCACTGCTGCGGGTACATTCCATCCCGCTATATTTGATTATATACTTCTAGTAATCTGCGTTTTGCAGTGGTATTCAGCTGCCTGATCATGTTATAATGGATATCATCCGGACCAGCAGCTGTGTTTCCTGCTTTCTCCAACGCTTTCATGAATTCTTCCATTCTAAAGGGTACATTGTATGAGTAATTATACACAGTTCTGAAATTTAGTAGACCTTCAAGTTCTGCTTTTTTCATCTGAAAATCTTCAATGTAGTTAGCCGTTTTGCTGGCCTTCTCAAAGTGATTG
Organism: Lycorma delicatula; assembly: GCF_047948215.1. NCBI lineage: Eukaryota > Metazoa > Arthropoda > Insecta > Hemiptera > Fulgoridae > Lycorma > Lycorma delicatula. Next base: position 322,068,102 of record NC_134455.1, on the reverse strand, counting down.
GATAATAACTCTGCGATTTCGTTTGGAGTGTCCTTAATTTCATCTTCATTTTGAAGCCTAGTTATGGGAGCAAAGTTTTTATACCCACAAATCACCTTCACTTTCCTCCAAACATCTGATGCAGTAGTAGTTCTGTCAATGGATGACACGTATTGCTGCCAGGATCGTTTCTTTAAATCTATCATGAGTCGTTTTGCATACGCCCTGTATATTTTAAAGGCAATAAGATTATCTGTTGTAGGACATTTCTTAAAGGCATTATACGCTCTTTTCTTTCTTTTTATAGCCTAATTTATTTCATTGTTCCACTATGGAATGGGTCGCTTTGTAAGTTTCCCAGATGTCTTGGGAATATTTCTTGATGCCGAGTCAAGTATCGCATTAGTTATAGCGTCGACATCGGCTCTGATAACTCCAGTTGTTTTGGGGAGTATTGTCCTAGCTGTGAAGCTCGTGCAATCTGCCTTATCAGACAACCATCTTTTAGAAATGGGGTATGTTTTTCTTGTAACATCAGTTACAATTTGCACCCAGAAGTGATTGCTTCCATGCAGATCGTCTAAAGCATGGAAGGTGTACCTCAGTGGTATCGATCTGCTTATGAGTGCAAGATCTATACAGGACGTCGATCCATCTCTGACATTGAAAAACGTTCCTGACCCATCGTTTAAAAGAATAAGATCAGAATTGAAGTCCTCTACTATGAGCTGTATTCTGCAGCTTACGGTGTTATTTGTCAAAGGTGTTATTGAAACTTTTTTTATTCTTTCAAAAGATGTTTATTGAAAGTAGTTTTCCCACCAGACTCACTGATCATAATGTTCACCACATCTACAGCAGGTGGTAGAATGAGTTCTTCTGTGATTATAAGGGGTTTCTTACATTTTGTGATTCTATGTGCCTCTTAAGATGCTAGAAAAGCATTGCTTGGTATTGATACCTGCTTATAGAAAAGTACCCTTTTGTTAATTTTACTCTTTACCTTTCTCCTAAAATAGCCAGGAAATTTATTAACTACACTGAGATGAATGGTTTATAGATGGTGTTTTGGTTTACTTAGTAGCGTAGTTTACTTAGCAGCATGCATTTTGGTCAGAACTTTCATTCACAGAACGCATTGTGGCGCCTCTTCACCATTGACTTCTGTTGTCGTAAAACCAAGATCCACACAACCAATTTAGCTTGTCATTTTTTAAAAAAATTTTTACAGTTGTTCATACTGGTTAATCTCTTCATTTTTTCTCTCACTACTTTTATTATTGTTTAGTAAAAACTGATCCATTTTTAAAAATGTATATGGGAAAAAATACTTCAAAAACTTCAGCTTACTTTATCACAATATTCAGTTGATACAATTTCCGAAATCTAATTAAACAATATAACTGCCCAAAACCCACATTTATTTATTTATAAATACCAAGTATTAGAAAATTCAACAACTAAATAATCGAGAGACTAATATCATATCATCTACTAAACATTACAGAGGCTTCTGCAAACAGTAACTAAGTTGTTTGCATCAGCAAATCGATGACACTGAATTAAAAATAAAAATAAATTATAAAAATAGTCTAATATTTTACAGCTCCTTTGTGAAGAAGTCGTGGCTCTCCAGGGTGACATCTAGGAGCCACTTTGAGAATCACTGATCTAAATTAATATTTACGTGCCATACATTGCAGCAGATCCATACTTTTTTTTATATATAAGTGATTTAAGAAAGTAAATGATAAATTTCATTAAATGTGTATATATTTTTTTTCATTATACAGAGAAATGAATCTTCGTGCTGAAGAGGATCGGTGCAGTCGTTTAAGAGAAGAGCTGCTTACTATTAGAGAAGATTTGAACAAGGCATATCTGTCTAAGGACATGCTTGAACAAAATCGGATTGAATCTGACTCACTTCTTGCGCAAGTTGAAAAGGCTAGAGGTTGTTTTTTTTATGACTTTATATTTGCTTTCAGCAGATTTTACATTTCATAAAAAATATTTTTTTTAATTTTTTGATCTGTAATGCACATGAAACTTCTCCAAAAAAATTATGTAAAATTTTCTTTATTTTTTGATAAAATATAGAGAATTTCTTGATAGTGGTTTACAAAGGCAAATGCTGACCTGGTTATTAGTGGTATACCACCATAGAAACAGTCTATGTAAGTTTGGAACTGCTGATTTTAGTATTCCTGTTTTAATTTACACTTGTTTATAGCAAACTAATTCTATTTTTATATGATATTTTAAAATTATATCCAGAACTGACATTAAGTTAATAGTATGGAATTATTTAATGTATTGTTGTTTTTAAGTTTTACTGTTAGCACACATCATTATGGTAGAAATAGTATATATACTAGTCGACAAGATGAGGTGCACATTTGGAGAGCTTATGAACTACTGCTGTGTACAGTTATGTTCCAGTAGTACTAGTAATGAATATGAGCTTTGCTTTGTCGACTTGTAAGTGGGTATTTTTTTTTATCAGTTGTTTAACAATTTTTCTAACTAATTTACAAGTAGCTTTAAAACTAAATTGGCAGAAAAGTGTAGTTATGTACATGTAAGTACTTATATTAATCGAGAGTTCCAACGTTCAAATCCTAGTAAAGGCTAGGCTAAAATAGTTACTTTTATATGGATTTGAATACTAGATCGTGGATACCGGTGTTCTTTGGTGGTTGGGTTTCAGTTAACCACATATCTCAGAAATGGTCAAACTGAGACTGTACAAGACTACACTTCACTTACACTCATACATATCATCCTCTGAAGTAATACCTGACGGTGATTCTCAGAAGCTAAAAAGTGGAAAAAAAAGAAAAAAAGTACTTATATTAAACATAAGTGCAAAATTCTAAAGTATCTTCCACATGTAGGTATGGCTATACATTTTCTTACTTGCAAGAAATCTAGTTATCTGGCAAATTCACATACACTGATATTTAAAAATATGCGCAGATTATATAAAAATGATAATAGCATTTTCTTAACAACAATAATGCTAGCTATGAGTTTTTAAAAAAATAAATTCATGTTTCAAATCTTGGCAATATGAGACTCTACTTCTCGAATTATTAAACTCTTCTCATTCCAATTAGTTAAATTATAATTTTTTTACACCACAAAAAATCCCTTATTAAGTCATAGCAAGCCAGTTGGTTTTTTTGCGATCCTTTTCCAAACATGAGATTTTTCTTTCTCTCTACCCTTATGCAAGGCACATTCCATTATCTGGTTACACTGAATTATATTAATTATATTTTATAGTATACTGAACTTCTTTGTTACTATACTTTGTGTATTACATATTCTCCAAATTTAAATCTACTTTGAAATATGAATGGTGAAATTAGGTCTCACCAGCTCTTCAAGTACATGTTTAGCTACTTCTCATAAACTCCTCCTTAATTGTTTAAAAATCTTTTCCTAGTCCCTACATAAAATCAATTTAAGCAGGCAATTCAGGTTTATGTTATTTATTTATTTTTTTTTAACATGGAAAGTAAAGTTGAATATTTTTATAAATTTATATTTAAATATTTTCATGCAGCATTCATGCACTTCTTTTTTGAAATAAAATTTGTACTTTAATGCTTAGTGTAATATGGCTAATGAAAAAAGTAACTGATTTGGAGCTATTATGTTGTAACTAGTAGTTATCAATTACAATTTTTTAAATATTGAAAAAAGCTAATAAATAGTTCAAAAATATAATTAATCATGATGGATATCTATGTTTTGTTTGTGTATGTTTTAGTGCTGTGTAGAAGATTGAAACTTATTTTATTAAAAAGTTATTTAAAAAGCAATAAATGTATGAGTTAATACTTAAAGAAAAACACAGAAAAAGCACATTTTTATGTCATTTTTGTGCATGGCTTCTAAGCTGTAAAACTTTACGAAATTCTATAAAATGTATAGTTAATTTTTATTAAAGTAGGAATTTTTACCTTTACATTTACCACATTTCAGGGTTTTTCAGTAATTAGATCTGTGATAAGAGATTTAAAAACGTGATATTTTCATCTCCAATAATCATATCAAAATAGTATTTAAGTATAATAAACAGTTTTTAAACAAATTTATGGAGCAATCTTTATAGACTTGAACAGGTGGCTGAAATAAAAATGAAAGTAGTAGTTCAATCAAGTTCAACAAAAAATTGAATCAGTTGCTCAGTACATGAGACAGAGCAGCCTATTCATGAAAAAAGGACAATCATTTTCCATTGATAAAGGTATTATGATATCCAACATTTTATAACCAACAGTTTCTCCATAAAGCATTTTTAATTTCTTTGTAATGTTTCTATTTATTTTTCATTACATTTATTTATACATATTTTTTTGCATGTATACATTTTTAAATGTATAATATATGTATTAAAATTATCTTTTAAGTGTAAATGATATATTTCTTGCTGTTTAATAAATTTATGGCAATTATAAAAAACAGAAGGAGCTTTAATTTGATGTAAAACATGTTATTTGTTACTGTTGATTGTAAAATTAAAGTAGCCTAAACTCAAGCATTTTACTTTGTTAGTCAGATTATAGTACAGTTCAGTATGTAAATTTAGTCAAAGTTGAAAGCACATTTGAAATCAACTTGGACACCAAATTTAAAAAAGTAGTGCATCTGCCACTTTGTGGCCAGTGTCGATGTTCATTATCGATATATTTTAATGTGTATTATATATTTTATTAACAAAATATGTTTCATTCTCTCTTTATTATAAAGGAGAATTAGAGCTTGAATTGGAACGAGTGCTGCTGGAGAGATCTGACGTACATGAAACTCTAGCAAAGGCTGAATCTGCAACTGTGGGTCTTGAAAATGAAAAACGAAAGTTATATGATCAGATAAAAAAGGTAATTCTTGTAACAAAGTCATTTTATTTATTACTGTTTTTGTTTTGTTAACTTGATTTATTTTTGGACATAGAATACTAAGATCAATAGCAAAATATGCTTACTGCAGTAATGTAATTGCTAACCTGCACATCTGCAGAAACTGCATTCAGTATTATTTAACTGTGGTAATGAATATTTTAATCATGGCTTTGACCACTTACATACTTTAATTTTTAAGGTACAACTTCCTGTGAGATTCCAGGAGTTAGGCAATATCATGAAAGGGTACAGTTCACACTATTCCCAGGACCATATTCATAACCATTTTTCATTAACAAAATATTTTATAGAATGATATAAAACTTCAGTGTATCTTGATTCATCTCTTTTCATATATGTTAAATAGTATTACCTTCCACTACATGCATTACAATACAGATAACAGATATACAGTGCAAATAACCAGACAGATATCTAACTCTTAAAAGAAAGAAATTTAAAGATAAATACAAAATTATTTATGCTCCTCAAGAAAATGATTTAGGTAATTAAAATATTTTTCAAAAAATGCTCAAATTATATAATTTCATGAATCCATGTTGTAAGATACTGAGTAGCTGACAGAAAAAAAATCATGGAAATTGCACTAAGTAGAATTCTGAATCCTGGTAATTCTTTAATGATAAATCATTTGTGGACTATCTATTATGAGTAATAATGTTAAATTACTGACATTAGCTTTTAAAAATTACTTACGTTATTTATATTTGCTAACAACACTCTTGATATTTGTTAACTTTCTTAATTTGTATATGAAGAGCTTATGTTCAAACTAATATTCTGATTCTCTCATTTTGGAACTTTCATGAATTCCTGTACAGTTATAGAATCTGTGTGAAATTTAATCAATAACCTATAACATAAATGGTGTCTTTTAATTCTATTTTATGATTTATGGAAAATATTTTAATTAATATTTAATTTTTTAAATATTTTTCGAAAAATATTTTAATTGCCTAACCCACTTTCTTGAAGAGCATCATTTGTATTTGTCTCTTATTTTCTTCCTTTTATGATTAAGATATCTGTCTGGTTATCTGAGTTGTAATATTCTTTAATTCTAAATTCTTAATATTTTCATTATATATTGCTGTAGTTGAGTTGACCCTCTCTTTTGTCAAATGAAAAAACGTTATTTCACAAACTAGTACTTTACATTTATCTCTCTTAATATCCAAGTGTCATTACCATACAAACATATTATTATTGCCATTGTTTTATATAATGGATGCAAAGAAGAAACTTTAAACAAGGAAGGCTGTTTTTTCTAAAGAATTTATGACAGTTAAAGATTCTACTATACACAGAGTAGAACTTATGTACTGTATATTTGTATTTTCCATATATTTAAAAAGCAAACTTAAAATGTGTTTTTCAAAAAGTCTTAATGTATCTCATTAAGACAGTGTGCTTCATTTATTAATTTAATGTATTTATTAATTAATATAACTCATTTTCTTGTTTTTTCATTGCACTGAGTCATTTGTATTGTCACAGATCTTTTTTGATAATTTTTTTCCTTTTTAACTTATCATCAGAACATTATTTACGCTTTATTAATTTAGCTTAGTTAAGCTGGCTTTATTCAGGTTTGTTCTGATAGACTCTTCAGACTCATGGTAATTAATGGTTTCCTCATTTCCTGAAATTTTGATCAGATAATGTGAGGTTTATTGACATGAAATCAGATAATGTAGTCAGAGGAATAACAAGGTAGACCAGCGGGGAATGTTTTAAACAACACAGAAATATTTAATTCAGGATTAATTCAAAATCCTAGTTAACCAAAATACTACAGGTTTATATGCCTACTTATTTAAAAGAAAATTATGAAACAGAAAATACATTTGAGAAGATAAACAAACAATCTAATCAAATATATAAAAGTGGAGAATATTTAATAATGGCTGGGAATAACTGGGACTCAAATGCTAAAGAGGTTGTAGGCCTTCAGATCTCTGTATATAATATGAACTAATATCACCAAAAATGCCTTTAAAATTATAAGATAACATGTGAATGAAGTGAAAAAATAAAAAGTGGTGTTAGATGGATTACCTAATTATTTGCCAGAAAATGGATTGTAAAATCCATTTTAAATCTCTGGCTAAAAATGTAAAATGTAACAGAAGTCAGACATGGATACAGATACTGGCCATAACCACTAAAAAATAATAATTATATATTGTTCAAACATACAACTTTTATAATTTTTACAGTTGGAGGAGGAGAAGTCAGGTCTGCAAAGTCAAGTGTCTGATCAAGCAAATGACCTCAGCTCTTTACGAAAGGAATTGCTTCAAGCTGAACAGATGAGACTTGATCTTGATTCTGAAAAGGTGTCTCTCCATGAAAAATGCAAATTTCTTGAAATTGAAAAAGAAAAAGTAAGTGTATATTATATTGCATAGATTTTATAATTTTTATTGCTTAAAATTTTCATTGATTTCTCACTGTTTAAAAAGACAGAAATGCATGTATCTACTTTTATTTATTCTTTCAAGCAGTGCTGTTGAAAATAATATTCACCACAGGATTTTCTTTTTGAATTTTTAAAATTTTGTGATGCTTTTCTTGACATTTTGTAGATATTATTTTCAAAACAGTGATATCATATGATTTAAATCATTAACTAAACACAACAAAAACCAAATTTTAGGGATTATAAAGAGGTACTGAAAGGTTTTAATATAAAATAATGGAAAAATAATCACATAAGAACGGCAATAATTAAATTATTGAGCTATTTTGCTTTTAGGTATTCATTGCGTTAAAATGAGAAAAGAGCAGTAAGATATTTGAAGAGTAGTAAAAGGTGTAAGAGCATTCTGTTGTTAAAAACAAAAGCAATTAACAAATGTTACATACTGGCTGAATGGGAAAAGCTTTTTTCCTTGCTAAATTGTATATATTATAGCATTAATTCTCATGATTGTGTTAAGAGAACACATTATTTATTTGTAAAGTGAAACTTAATATTTTTCGTGGATTCAGGATTTGACTATCTACTTATTATTGCTTTGATGAAATATTAGTTTTGAGTGAAATATCTGTGTTTGATTGGATTTACAAACTGACAATTTTTTTGCCAATTGGACTTTAGTTACTATCTTTATAAAGTTTTTTGAAATGGCTGTATCACAAAAGAGAAAGGAAAAAATAATAAACAAATTCCAGGTGGCAGTTAGCCATTACTGCATGTAACTCTCAGATTTAGTTCTACTAGTTTATTTAACAGAAGGTATCTTTAACAGACAGTTTTTGCTCCATTAAAATGAGGTGTGCTTAGCATTTTTAAGAAGTAAAGGAATTACAATAGTTACTTAAATGAATATACCATTTTATTTTACTAATATTTATTCTTAAAAATAATAATAATTATTATTTTTTTAATAATTTTATTCCGTCATAATAAATTTTTATGCCAGCCTCCATGGCACGAGTGGTAGCTATCTCTGTCTTAAACCTTGAGATCCTGGGTTTGAATCCCAGTCAAGCATGTCATTTTTCATATTCTACAAATTTCCATTTGAGCTAAATGATCATAGCAGTCGATGCCTGCACATCTCATTAAATTAAAATTATAAACTACATCAGTTTGAAATTGATTTAAATTAAAACAATATTTCTAATAAAAATATAAAGCAATCCTATCTTTGTAATCTTTCTAATTGAAATAACAAACTGAACCAACATTTTTTTAAAAACATTTCTATTAACTTCTTCAAAACATTCTTAATCACAACTTTCCAACTGTCTTCACTGACTCAAAATAATTGAAAATGTTTTAATCTAAGTTATGTTTTATTATAAAATCTGGTTTGTTTCAAAAGTTTATAGTTTTCTTCACTAACTGTCAAAAATAAAAATGCACAAATTTCTTACTTTATTTTTCCAGAGAAAAGCTTCTTAAAACTGTGATGGCTGTTAGTCTGTTCTCTTGCAGGCATATCAGACAACCAAAAGGTCTTATTCTGGAACAAATCACATAGAAGATGAGTAATGGGCCTTGAGAAAAACTATCATCCATCAATTCTATGCTCTCCTTCCTCAGAGAATCTCCCTGTACCTTGTTAGTTGCAATCACAAAACATTCCTTAACTAGGAGCTGAGATACCCTAAGGAAATGAGGTTATTTAGAGGAATGCTTGGAAGGTTGAGCATGAAGAGAATCTCTTCAAGATAGTGTACTGTATCCTCAACCTCTAGCAGCAGCATGTCCTCCATTCGTATATCAGCAAATTAGTAAAAATCTACTTATCTGCCTTCTCTAATGAAGTTGTCTCTTTCTATAGTCACTTTTAGTTTTTAGAATGTTCTCAGATTCCCAAGGTTTGGATAAACTATAAATCAACCTCTAATTACTTCACCAGCTCATACAAATTTTTTAGACTAGTGATTGCTACCTAATTCTTCAAGTGCCCATCCTATTTTTAAAAGCAGTTTGGAGACTTTTTTTCCCGGTCATTCATTAGAAATGGTTACATGATAATTCTTGTAGTATCTTCATTTTTGGAGATAACTTATGCCATCCTTGACCTCATTGGTACTAAGCTACTATACCATGCTAGGTTTTGCCCACCTGAAGAATCAATCAGTAAAATATCACACCTCCATATGTGTCTTGCTGTTCATTGTCATTGAATCTGAATGGTAATGTGCTACTATGCTGCACTTAGTTGTTTGTTAATGGTTTCTTAGAATCTATGGTTCTGTCTATAAAGTTGAATTATAAATTGTGTAACATTTTTACATTAATCCAATTTAAAAAATTAAATTTCAATTTTTCAGTCCAGATATTTAGGAAATACTGAAAAGTATATGTGAAAAGCCAGTGAATTGGTGACATTTTGTGATTTTATATAATTATTTATTTATTAGTTTGAATATAGTATCCACTACTTTTAGTGAATTGTTAGTATCACTGTATTTTATCAGTATCACAAATAATGAATAAAAAGTACAAAAATCATTTATCCAAATAGGTTTTGTGACTTTGATTTGCCTTTAATCATTGTTCAGATGCTTTGATTGAGGGAATTTTTAGATACATCAAACAGCCATTTTAAAAGTTGTGATTCCAGAGGTAGTCTCATTTTGGGTAATTTACAAAAATAAAAAGATTCTTTGTAGATAATCAGTCAGCAATTGTTTTTAACATCAATAATATTATTATTTTTCATCTAATTTGATTTATATGATGTTTCTTTATCAATTTTTAAAATTGGTTAACTCTTTATTTGGGTAGGTTAATTGAAAAATTTGCAGTGTCTTTAGATTTTTTGTTTTTTATACATCTTCTAAGATTTTTTAATGTTTTGTAATATGTACCGGTATTCACAGTAATTATAAGATCATTGCATTCGATAAGGAAGACTTTTTTTCATAAGCTTCTTTACCGAATGTCCTTGTTTCAGCTTCTTCAGTGTAGGAAACGATGAATGCAGCCATCATATTGACTGCTCCTTTGTCTTGTTATTCAAATAAGAAAGGTTTCATTTTTGGTAACAAGGTGAACCAACAATTCATCATCTTCATTTTCATAATACCACAAAAATTCATGTGCTGCAGCAAGATGTTTTTCTTGTATATATCAGTTAACTTCTTTGGCACCCACCTGGCACACAATTTTTTTATCCCAAAACTTCATAGATCAAAGATTGCAAAACATCGAAGACAGCTGTGACAACATTAAAGCGTCGGATCAAATTTTTTCTTCAACTTTTTCAATCGAATCATCCATTATCACTATTAGCTGGCCACTATGTTCTTCATCATGAACATTAATTTGCTCTTCTCGAATTGAACAGCACCACTGTCTTACCTTAATAAGATAGTCAAGTCATAATATTTTGACTGTAAACATCACAAATTTGTCTGTGAATTTCAACCTCAGCTTGTTTTCCAGCAAAATTCAGATTACTCCACATTCTTCACACTTGGTGGGCCTCACGAATCATATCAATATAAATAATTAACAATAAAATAACTAAACTATTGTTGCTAACAGCTGACTATTGATAAAAATAACTGAGTTATGCAAGCACAATCTGTTACATTTCATATATAGGCGGCAAATTCAAAGTGGATCTTACTTTAAAAATACACTTCATATTTTCCTTATGAGCACTTTAACAGCAACCATTGCTTAATCAGTAATGTAAGTTCTATTAAGACTATTGTCAAATTTTTAACTTTAAAGATAATAATATTTTATCTCTGTTATATTAGATAAAATTTGAATAACAATACATAAATATTTTTAGAGTAACTAGTAGCAGTTACATATACCCATCAATAATACATTGCACTATTTTCTGGCATAGTATTTACTAAGTATATGTACTCATGTGGTTTCGTTTTATGAAAGGTTGCAAAATTTTCTGTGCTACATGGGCCAATAAACAACTGAAAGGAGCAGTGACAGCAGAAATACACAAACCAATAGTCATTTTATGTATATAATGTTGAAAAATGTTAGATAAAAGCAAATATTAGATCATTATATATTATTCTTCACACACAGCAATAAGTGTTTATGTACATCTGATTATATAATGTTATTTCAGCTGGAACTGGAACTGAGTCAAGTTGTAAGAGAACGAGGTGATCTTAGCAATCAATTATCTGTGTTAGCACGTAAGAAGGAAGGACTTAATGACGAACTGACTAGAGTGAGACAGCGTTTAGAACAAGCAAATGAAACAAACGCTCGTATTAATCGCAATCTAGAAGACCTTGTCAAGGACTGTGAGGAGAAGCAGGTTATTATATTTTCTTTTTTTTAATTTATTTTCTTCTATATTGTTATATCCATATCTTTCATTTCATTTGTTCAAGTTTTTAAGTAATAAAACTATTTAGTTTATTGATCTTATACCAATGGATTTCTTTTTAATGCAGTTGTTAATAAATTTAATTGAATTTCACTAAAGTGGGTAAAATTCATAAAATTTTTTCAGTTCTGAAAAAAAAAAGTTAAGTGTTTACCACCTGCATGGTTAAAACACAGTTTAACCATGCAGGTGGTAAACATCTTGCAGAAAGTAAAAGGAATTCAAATTCCAACCAAATTTTTACTTAGTTTGTTCATTATTACTGACCAAACAGTTATATGTTTTTTATTTAAAGTTGGTTATTTAAAAGCATTTGTTATTAACTGAACAACTGTGCATAACATGTAATGACATATTTAGATGCACTTCACTCTATCATTTCTTATGAAAGATTTAAAAAAAAAAAAACATCCTTACTTCTGATAAATTTCAGGTAATGTTGGAAACTAATGATAAGGAACTGCAGCGGCTTCAGGAACAACTGGCAGCACTTCGTAGTGAAAAAGAAGCTCTTGAAGGGGTTTTATTTGACACTCAGACTAATCTGGAAGCTGTTGATACAACACGTACACAACTTGACAAAGATGTTAATGATTTACTTGTGAAGCAGGTATAATTCATTCTTTTCAATCATTAATCTATTATATTGTTTTTCCTGTATTACTTATTTATTAATGCTCACAGTTACAGACTGAACAGCCAATTGCAAATTACAACTGCTGTAATTTCTTTGATGAGAGATGAATTTTTAATGTGAAAAACTAAGCTTGATAAAGATTGAAACTCAAAATATTTTATGTGTTACCACACTGCATACACCAGGCATGTCAAACTCATTAACCACCAAGAGCCATATTAAGTATTATATATTAAATCACAAGCGCAAAACAAAAAAAAAAACAAATGGAAATAAAGATGAAGCATAACTTTTATTATAAACAAATCAATACATGCAAAATAATAATACACAGAATATAAATATATGTATGTAGGAAAGTTTCTTTTTTTCAATTTAACATTATTTAAATAAAATATCTTTTTTTTTTAAACAAATTTTGCAACGTTTTTCATTAACCAAATCTTCAAAATTTGGTTGAATTTGTTGAGCTGTAGTTATTTTTAAAATTGCTTGCATATGCTTATCTGTTAATCTTGATCTTTCTGCAGTTTTATTATTTTTTAAAGTGGAAAATAGTTGTTCGCACAAATATGTGCTACCGAACATAGATAAAATATGTTTAATTGCTAATAACACATTGAGAAATCGCTCCGGTGATAAATAATTTTAGAGATGTGGAATCCCAACATCCATATAATATTGTTTCAATATGGAATCGTACTGAATTTTGATTAGTTCCAGTTGTAAATTTCCATCAACAGTTTCAACATCAATGGAGAAAGAAGAAGTAAATAATTGAAATTGATTTTCACTTTTCTTAAAGTTCAAAAATCTTCTTTTAAATTCATTTTCTAACAATTTAATTTGGTTGGTATATTCTGAAAATTTTAATTGTGGTGATTTCTGTAATGACTGGTAAGATTCAAAGTGAGATAAATTTTCTTTTTGAATTTTTTTTGCCAGAGTAATAATTTCTGTTTGAAAATGTTGATATTGTCAAATAAGGTGGTAACCACATGTTGTTTGCCTTGTTCTGTGTATTTTTCTTTTGCTTGTGTAATAACTCTTTTAATAACACCAGTCACAGCAGGAGCACCATCAGTTGCAAGAGAAACTAGTTTTTGTAATAATAAATTACAGTTATTCAGATTATCCATCACTGCGCTAAAAATATCAACTCCCAGTTATTGTATTGTGCATTGGAATAATTTCCAGAAGCTCTTCACTTATTTTCAAGTTTGCTTCATATCCATGAATAAAAACAACTAGCTGAGCTTTATCTTGTACGTCTGTGCTTTTGTCAATAACAATGGAATAGGTTTCAAATGTTAGAATTATTGATTTTAGTTGATTACGTAAATTTTTGGCTATATCATTAATTCTGCTGGCAATGGTATTTCTTGTTAAGCTTGCATTTTCGAACTTTTTTAATTGTTCTGGACCCAATACTTCCACCATCTGAATCATACATTTGATAATAAATTCCCCTTCAGTGAATGATTTTGACTTGGTTGCAATTAAATGCGATGTCAAATAGCTTGTTTTATAGCATCTCGATTCCCCCCCGAGGGGAGAAGATTCCACCTCGTAGCGTGTCCGGTCGCTACACCAGGACTACAGAACCTGTCGTATACGACCTGTCAAAGAAGTATTCCACCTATCTTGCCAAGAGTCGAAACCTTGGTCTTCGATCTCACGCATACACCCAGAAGTAAGAAGGCCTCCCTTCTTTGCAACATACCGCTGGCTACTTTCCGTAGCCGAAATATCAACAGGTATGATGCCCGCGATCACAGTTACTGCCTCTCGCGAGACAGTCCTGTAACCACCGACAACCGCTAACAAAAGAAGACGCTGGGCTCGTAATATAATGTCCCTATAGCATTGGTACCGCAAACGATGACCCCAGACGGGCGCAGCGTACAACATAATGGCCTCGAAAACACCTTTGTAAAGAATCCGCATGGTACGGAAATTCAACCTCCAATCGGGATGGACTACTCTACGGACGCCGAAGAAAGCATCAACTGCCTTCTTCGCCACATACTGCAGGTGCTCCTTGAAGAGAAGCCTCTCATCAAGGATAACACCCAGATATTTTTGAAGGGTGACATACCTAATTGAACGACCGTCCATCACAACCCGCGGATGGCGAGTTGCAGCTAGACGGCCCTTCAAAAACATCATAGTGGTTTTCTCCGCACTGAAAACCATCTTATGCTGAAGACTCCACAACCGCAAAACCCTACATGCCTGTGCCGCTCTGAGCTCAATCTCAGCACGCGAGCCACCCTCAAACAGCAGCAGTCCATCGTCGGCATACGCCACAACGCGACAGCCACCGGGCAAACGTAGCCGCATGAGAGAGTCAAACTCGATGGTCCATACGAGTGGACCTAATACACTGCCCTGTGGACATCCTTTTGACAAGGTCTTTCCTATTTGCGAACTGCCGTCACGAAGGACGACAGTTCTTTCGCTGAAATAACTCGAGAGAGTCCTAATTTCATCCTGCGTGCAACCACGCTTCTGCAATTGAAACAAGGCAGAGGGCCACCACAAGTTATTAAATGCCCCGGATATGTCCAAGAAGACACCGAGTACATATTTGCACTCACTGCCTGAAGACAGATCCAGGACCCTAAGAATCGCATCCTCTGTATTCTTACCGGGTCTAAAGCCATACTGGTCGTCCATCAGCATGTGATTCGAAGTCAGCCTACTATTAATGCGGAGGTAAAGTACCTTCTCGAAAATTTTTCCAACAACTGGTAAGAGCGTCAGAGGACGGTAAGAAGAACTAACGGTGGGGTTCTTGTCGCCACCTTTGAATAACAACTTTCCACGCTTCCAGCAAGCCGGGAAATACCCGGCAAATAAACACCTACTGAACACCCTAGTCAACGGGCCATGAATTACAGGCAGGGTGCGAACAAGGAGCTCCACCGTAATACCATCATATCCGGGGGCTTTGTTCCTATCCAGGCTACAGATTACTTGGCGGACTTCCGCTTCAGCAATCTCCAAAGACACAGAGTCTGTAGTGAAATCCACAACCGCCGCTAGAACTCTCCGGTGATACGAGGTCTCACCAACCTCGGTATCATCGGGGAGCAAATCGTCCATCAGAAGAGATAGAACACGATCTTTCTCAACTACAACGCCGTCTTGGGTCGAGAGAGCCGACAGAAGACTGTCCTTTTTCCGCTTGTGACCAAGTACACGATAAACAACACCCCAAGGGTCTTTACTCCCCTGCTCTTGAACTAAAGAGCGCCAGGAATCTCGCTTAGAAGTCCTAATTCTATGAAAATACTCGTTCCTTTTCTGACGATACTCCGCAAACAAGGCCTCGCGCCGGTCAGGATCACGCGCACGCTGTGCGGCTCTCCTGAGTCGGCCTTACGGCCTGCTTTATCGCAGTCAAGTCCCGAGACCACCAACCAGCTACTCTCTCTCGACCCGTACTCCGAGGGATTGAGAGTTCTGCGGCTTCAACCACCGCAGAAGAGAAATTCTCTGCCAGGTTATCTAGAGGGACCTCGTCCAGGGTACAAGTGAACACCCACATCCTGGCCGCAAGAATGTTAGAGAACTTGTGCCAATCCGCCCGCCTGTGCAAGAAACGCCCCTGCTGAACAGGGGCGTCCGCCCTAAAGACATCGCGCAGCCCATCTATCCAATCAAAAACTATGAGCCGATGGTCGCTTTCGTAATCATCGACTACAGACCAGTTCTGAATCCTACCAGAGATATCCTTGCCTATGGTAACATCAATGTTGGTACCAAGGAAGGTCCTCCGCAATCCCACCGCGCCGGCGAAGGTAGCCAACTCGCCGGCGATATTGAACACCTCAAAACGGTGCTGCGCGATGAAGCCTTCTAGCAGTTCACCGCCGTCATCTGTGATCCCACTGTGCCAAAGAAGCGATTTGGCGTTCGCATCAACTCCTATAAGAATAGGACGATCCGCTATCAGCCTGATAATTCTATCCCATTTTTCCAAATGTAAATCAGTGGGATCTCTGTTCAAAGACACGTACAAAGACACTAACTATAGACTTCCTGCACAGAACGGCGGATTTCCTTTCACCAACATGGAACTTATTCCAACCTGAAAAACCTGGCAGGTCACCCTTGACAACGTACGGGTGTTGCAGAAGTAAAACATCGAGGCTCCGCTTTTCAACGACGTTACCTAACTCCACTTGGACCGCATAGGCACCCTGGGCATTGAGTTGACCGAACCTAACCATCGAGCGAGTTGAAGTAGACCTCAACCGCTCTGCTACACACACACTCCCTGCTATTGATGGAGTGCCTATGGTTTTTGCGTAACCGCTTGCAGTTAACGCAGACCGGAGCCTCCTTTTTTTGCGGACAGTCGTCGCGCTTGTGGCTCTCTTCACCACAATGCGCGCAGAGCAACGCATACTTACAAAACTTGGCCCTATGGACGAACCTACAACACTTGAAACACCTCTGCACGTCAAGGTATTCCTTGACGCGACAGGAGGCAAAATCAACGAAGACCCTACCCTCGGACAAAAACTTCTGGTGGAGACCAGCACCTAACTCAAAATCTCCGTGATACCGAGAGGCATCACGATTTCTAGTCTTGAAGACTAGCCTACACTGCTCTTTGAACGAGGCCTCGTCCAAATCCGTGTTCTGCTCTCGAATGAGAAACAGAACTTCATCGGAGAGACTCCGCTCGATGTCATAAATTATGACCCGGGGCTTCCTCAACCGCTTGGGGTCCACCTTTACCTCAAGCTTCTGTACCGCAGGAGAGTCCTTGATGACTTGGACCGTCTCCTTATTGTCTGCAACAACTACTAACCCTCTGCTGGTCTCCTTAATATCACGAATCCTAAGCCGATTCCGATCACCACGAAGGGCCTCACGGAAATCGCGCTTCAAGTCTTGACTTTTGGTCTTCGAGCCCTCCGCCTTGTTTACGAAGATTACCTCCGGCTTCTTCGCTGCCTTGCTGGCCTCGTGTTTGGTTTTCAGGACCTCAGCGTAGCGCCTGGGCTGCACTGGGGACTGAACAACCACCTTGGGAGCCTTGACCTCGTGGGGCTTGGAGGCCAAGGCATCGAAACCCTCACTAACCGCCTTGAAAGCTTCCCTCAACTTGCCAAGTCGAGGGAGAATCGTCTTCCTCGCCTCCGAACTGACTCCGCCGGGAAGCGCTAGAAAATCTACTAAGTAGTCCAGGTCCTCCTGGACTACTTTCAACAACAGGGCAGAACTGCCAGGTCTGCCCTTAGCATTTTTAAAAGCCTCTACTACAGGGGAGGACCGCACCTGGGTGGGTGCCCCTGTATCCATTGCCTCGCTGACCTCGTCCTCGGAGGAGCTGGTTGATGGAACTAGCGCAGGTTTCCTCTTCCGCCTGGACTTCTTAATCTCTTGGAACTCCGACATGGCCGAAGATTCCCTAAGTCCTGCTGAATTAACTAAAATCTCGCTGTCTACCTACTACTGACTAATTTGGGCAAGCCCACACAGTGACAACTACCCGCAGCGAGTACGGGCAGCCGGAAACCCTTGCGTTCTCCTGTCACACTTCATACCTCTTCGCCGCTGCTGGAACGATTGATTGGTGCACTAGACGTACAACAATGAACCGCAGATTACGGCCCTCGCTCTGACAAGAGCGCAGAAGGACTAAAAGGCAAAGCCTTTTTTCTGTTACGGGGACTAACGACCAGCAGTCGTTGCCACCCTTTCGCCGCGTTGAGGCGAGTACGCGTCGCACAAGTCCACGCCAATCACACCGTAGCAGAGCTACAGATGCTGAGTCTAATTTAAAATGCGCAGTTCATGAATACAGTCTTAAGACCAGCTAACCTCGATACTGTCTGAAGGTCCACACACGACCGACAGCCAAAAGAACACTGATAGTAAGGTATACCACGGGGATACTCTGAGACGCACTACGGACCAGAGTATCTGTTTTTATAGCAGTTGTATTATCTTCAATAGGTTTGGCAAATATGCTTTGTTGTTTTTGAAGTATCAACCTTAATTTTGACCATTTATATTCACAAAGCTGCTGTACATATTTGTCATAATTTTCTTTAAGAATTGTATCATAGTGTCTTTTAACATTATACCCTTTACAATTCGTTATGGAGTTTCTACACATCAAACATAAAATTTTATATTTTCTTTAAATACAAAAGTACTGTAATTACCAAATCTTCTTGAAAAGTGCGATGCTCTTCTTCAATTGATCGTTTTCTGCTCATACCTCTGGAGGACTTGTGCATTGTTTGAATAAATTGTCATTTAAACACTAAACAAAGAACAATACTTTTTTAAACCAGATGAAAATTGTTATGTGCAAACTAGACTTGAATACAGCATTCATTCACTGACTGCTAACGAATAGCTTCTGACTCCACTGGCATTTCGTGACTCATTGTCGTGCTTGAAGTATAACCGTTCTAAGTTAAGAAAGCATAAACACATGGGTGTGCAGAAACTCAACTCGGTGAGGCATGTGAAGTGGGATTGTTGTCCTACAATGCTACCGTACTAGTATTTTGGGTAATGTTAGTACGGTAGGGGGGATAGTGCAATGCGCTCAAGTACTGAGTTGAAGCGGTAATTCAATTGCCTTCTTGTATTCATATAGTTAGTTTATCCACCGTACATGGCTACTGGCATTTACAATCAGTAGTTTGCAATACTATTTTTTTATAAATTGTTTTTTCAAAACTAATTTCGTTTCATTGAGGAATTTTTTCTTATAATTTAATTAAAGAATCCAGTTTTGTCAAAAGTTAAATAAATGTATTGTTTATCAATCTTGGTGGGCTGCAGAACAGTTCCCGACACTGCTGCATGGTTTGACATACCCTGTATACATAATTATTATTATACAATCATTAAAATTATATCTGTTTAAGAACTCTAGTAAATCAATTGTATAGGATTATATTAGATGGTAAAGGAGAATGTGAGAGATCCCTTATGATTAAGCCATAAATCATAAAGGGATTGTGTACTATTGGACTTTTTGTATGCTCCCATTCCTAGGTTTGTGTAGGATTTCTGTTTTTAAACCATAAGGAGGAACAGTACCTCCTAGCTTTTACATCAAGTTATGCACATCAAAAAGATCCTGACAATAGCTGTCAAAAAGATAAGGGAACAGGCATACATGTACCTTTCTATTGATTGGTCCATGTTCTTTCAAATGTAAGTAATAATTATTTAATTTCTATAAAAAAATTAAATAAAAAATATTTCAAATATATAAAAAAATTATTCAAAAAATGCACAGATAAATATTGTTAAAAATCATCAAAATATAAGAATAAATGATAATTTTTGGTTCTAATTTATGCTTTAATTATTTCTAAACCTTCACACTTTGCAAAACAAGTTTACTTTTTCAGCTATTACTACATACATATAGAACAATTTAGTAATTCGTTTCTGTAAATGTAGCAAATTCTGAACCAATTACTTGTATTATTTCAGGAACAACTGAAAGGTCAAATTTGTCGTCTGACTAAAGATCTTGAGAACTGTGAAAAACGATCACAAGAAACAAAGACAGTTCTTTTACAACAATGTGCTACAATGGAAGCAGAATATCAACAGACAATTGCTAATCTTAAAAAAAATAATGAAGATATTATAAGAAAATTATCTGAAGAAAAAGTGAGTTGTATGAATATTATTAAATCTTCAATTTTCTATGAAATTGTAGATTATTTACGTGCTTTATATCAGTAGGTATTAAGAGTCTTATTTACAGTTGGATATAACAAATTATATTTGTTCTTTCTTACCTAATTTACTGAAAACAGTATAATGTAGAATTCAGTTATTTTGTATCTTTTTTGCTTGACTGCATGTATTAGCAGCTGTAACTTTAAGATGTCTTAAGTGATTTTAACTAAACTAGGAATGATCTTAAGGGATGTATCCTTAGGGATGTGTAAGAAAAAATTAAATATTTAAATCTCCAGGTTAATTTTAGTTGATAGAATCTCCTGTGAATATATAAGCAGTAAACATACAAAACTTAAATATTAATCCAAATAACACTAAACATCCAAATAGTCATAGATGGTACCATGCAGATAAAATAAAATAAAAATCTTTTTAACAGATGTATAAATTGGAAACTTTTTCATAAAATGTATTAAAATTAAAGCCTCTTGAATGTTGCAAATTGTTCAATTTCATTCCCTTCCAACTTATGCAATTCTCCTTTTAAATAAATTTATGGAGTCCTTTTATCAGCAGTTCTTAACACCCGATTAGTCACTGTTTCATAATGGGTAACTTCTTTTTTTTTAACCTCCGGGTCTGCATTAAGCATATTACTGCAGAGGATGAGATGAATGATTTGTAGCATGTGTGAAAAATGCCATGCCTGACCGGGATTCGAACCCGGAACCTTCGGGCGAAGGGCCAAGACGCTACCCTCACGCCATGGAGATCGGCATATTGGGTATCCTGAATCGAATATACTTTCTCCATTCCCAACTTCACTTCACAAGTGATTCTCATATTCAGATCTGCTCCAGCTGATCTCAACCAAGACCTGCCTACTATTCTTGTAGATTTTTTCTTCAGTTTTTGCATATTTTTCAGTTGCAGAAGAAGTCGTGCTGTCATTCAACTATGTCTTGATGAATAACCCAATTTAGATCCATCTCTCCTTCTACTGCAAGGGCAAACTCTAACTACATCGCCAAACAAATTTATGGTAGATAATTGCTAGATATTTCCTTTAATTTGACTAGCCACTTCAATACTTTCTCATACAACTGCAACTCCAACAGTCTTATTCCACTTCAGCTCTTACAAAATAGTTAGAAATGTTACTAGGAAAATGGAGTGATCTCTTAAAGAAATTTTTTTAGATGCTTTTAAAACTCCTGTTTTAGTTAGGTTCCCATATTTTTGCACAATACATTAAATCACTTCATAACAGATCTGTACAATAATAATTGTTACTCCAAGCATCTGTTTTGATTGTATGAGTGTGTTTCTTACAGTCCTATTTGCAACCAAAGCCTTTGATAGTGGCCTCACTCGAGACAAAAGTATTATCTCCTATAATTTTTCCAGTTCTAATCCTGGCTTATTCTTCTGGTATCAATTTATTCTCTTCCGTGTCATTAACCTAGTATTAACTGTTATTTGTAAAAATAATTTGGCTATAGTATTCATAAGTGAAAAAATATTTTTAACAGAAAATTTTTATAGAAAAAATTCATAATAACAATTTCAATGTTATCTGTCTGTAAAAAAGGACTGCTCTTTCTCCTCTCCTGTAAAGTAATTTAATCAGTTTCTTGACAAAGTTTTTGGAATTTTTCATGTGTATATGTTTTATTAAATAAATTCAGTACGTAGTGTTCCCATTCTGCAGTCATAAGCTTGTACAATTCATAAGGAATTCCATTAAAACCAACTTCCTCTTTAAATTTACTGCAATCCATGAATCTGAATATTGGTCGCTCATAATTACAAATTAATAAACTGTTGCAATTGGGATTTATTGACTTTGATAGAAGTTTTCCAAAACATTTAATGGGACCATCAATTCGGTGATCTTATTCATTCTTAAATGCCAACTTCTTTCCAAAATTCTCCAGGATTTTTAACATTAGGTAGTTTGTCTAATGAGTTCTGAAATTACTGCTTTTTAGTCACTGCAATTAGTTGCTTTATAACTTTTCTTGGCATCCAAATGCCACTTCAATTTGTCTTCTTCAAAACACTGCCTATTACAAATCCTAAACAATCTCAAGACAAATTTTTTTACTAGTATACACTTCTCATCAATTGACAAAATGACAGCAGTTACTTTTTATAGTTATCTCTTTTCATGAAAGATTTATTACACTTTATATCAGATGTTTGTGAAGCATTTAAGAGTGATATTACGCTATAAAAATAAATGTAAATTATTAATCTGAAATAATTTCACAGTAAACTGGCCCACCTTTTCCAAACTTAGCTAAAATATAATTTTGCATTTTTTCTATAAGTTGTTTTTTCATAAGCAGTTAAGTTTATTCTTCCATATAAATGAGATATTACTAAACTGTAGGGAAATGATTTGAAATTTCAACAACCAGTAACATGTTCATATCCATTATGATTGTGCTTACATCTCTGATACCCAAATCATATCCACTGTAGTTCTGCCATTAGATCAAAAACTAGAATACTGACCTGGATAATTTCTTTCTCTTCACCTATTCAATACAGTTAGATCATTATTTTCCATAAATTCTATTAGTGTTCTTTTTGAATTAATTTGACTGTCAGATGAAAACCTCCTTCGTTTAATATAGTAACTATAAAACATTAAGATTAAGATCCCATATCCTGGCATTAAAGTTTCCACTGACAATAAAAAAGTTATTGAGGGATAATTTTTTTAGTTCTGCTTACATATCTTGGCATAGGTCAACACAATGGTAAGTGTCTTTACCTGATTTCCAGTAAATATTGCATATTACAATGTTCACATAATTTATATTAATTTTTATTAATAACTACAATTTGGAAGAAAATATTTACAACAGATACTATTCATTTTTATTTTCTAAACAAAAATAGATAAGCCACAAGTAGCTATTGCTCCCATTTTATCTCAAATGGCAGGAGCCAAAAATCGATCATAATCTTATAAGAATTTCAGAAACAGGATTTTACATAGGTAAGCATTTTCAATAAATTTTTCTGACAAGCAAATTGTATTGTGCAGTAATGATAAATTAATCTGAAAGTTATTCAATAAATTAAGATGCAACATTCTATCTATATTACAGAACAAAAATTTTCACACTACGAACTATCAAACTTTCCGATAAGGTAGGGTGAATGTAGCACCTCTGTAACCCTTCTTTACCCTGCCTGCTATTACTTGGGGTAAATTCATTACAAATTGTGTGTGTGGGGATAAAGAAATTCCAAGCCTCCCTTCTGGCTCTGCAATTTCCTTTTGTCAATACAGGATTTACTTTCCTTCTACATTTATATTATCATTTGATCTTGTTTCAGCATCCCAAGATTCACTATCAAGGTCACCCCTGGCTGTTGGCCATTTTGCTTTAGTCTCCTCTAAATTATAAAAAAAAATTATCAACCGTAATCTTTTACTAATTATTGATCCTTTCCTGGCCTTGTTTTGGAGGTATTTAAAAACAGGACCAATGAAGACCAAACATTTGGACCAATAAGGACCAACATTTTCTTTAATTTATTTAAGATCCTCTCTGACAAAAAATTCTTTTCATTTAAATTTTGGACAATTATTTAAAATCTTGAACTTAACTAAACTAGAAGAAAGTGTTTAAAAAATTAGATGACATTTCTTGGCTGACATTTTATTCAATCTAAAAACATTGTTAGTGGCATGGTTTTATAACTGTATTCCTAATTTTTCTTCTAAGATTTTTGCAACTGCAGTTTTCAAATGAGAACTGCTATTTTTTTGCAGCTCTTCAGCACAACTTATTAAATTATTATTTTGTATAAGTTTGTTGAATAAAATTTTCAGCTTTTTAAGTTTTTCAATCAGCACGTTATTATTTTTATTTCCAAGTATTTTATTTTTTCAGTATTTTGTTTTGAGGTAATATGAATATATACTGAAGTTTAATTTCTTCATTAAGTGCTTCCTGCATTTCAAATTGTAATTCTGTTTTAAATTCAGTAAATAATTTTTAAGCTCTCTTAACAGCACATTAAAAAATTTAAAAAATTAAAAACCAAGAAAAATATTATAATTGATCAATAAAAGTTTATACTTTAAAAATGTGAAATACAAGCAATTACTGTGATGATTGTATTAATTTATTTTATTTATTATTGTTCTATTATTTATATTTATTTATTTGATTTTATTATTAATTTATTTATTCAATATCAATTCAGTATTTTTGAAGATAAAGAATTAAATTTCCTTTAACAAAATAGCTGAAGTTCTCATTAAATAGACAAATAGTACTTAAGAATACTTATACAATAATTGCAATTAAAATTTTTAATTCACTTATTATTGTATAAGCTAATTTCAAAAACCTTATAATTTATTGCAGACAATCGTATCGCATACAAAACTTAAAACATGTATTCAGGCTGTAACTTAAGGCATGTATTTCAGGATTTATTGTTTTGTTAAAATAAGAATTATTTACAAGTCTCTTCTATAATTATTGTGGGAAATGGCTTTTTCAGTTTTGTTACCGATATGAAGACCATTAATACTGAACCAGTTGTTTACATATTTGAGATTCAGCTTTAAGATTTTTATAATATTAGATTTAATTTTAGTATTATTTATTATAGCTATCTTCATCTGCAAATATAAATAGTTTTTCATTCTAATATCTGTGAAGGTTGTTTATATAGGTAAAAAATAATAAAGGGCCCATAACTGAATTTTTATATCTTAAATAATAATTCTGTAACCCTAGTAGTCTGATGAATATAGTACTCTTGCATTTATTGTGTTTTCCTGAAATTAAATGACAAGAATATACAGTTGCGCCCTTGTTTGTTTAGCAAGTGTACCTACACAGAACGATTTAAATTTGAGTAGCAAATCATTCGGCTTTATCAATAGTGATGTGCATCTAATTCAACAGAATGTTTTTAGCTAGTTATTATATTGCAGACAAAGCTTAATTTCTAAACAGAGCAATTCCATCATTTATTTTTATAAAGTATGATAAGAGCTACATTTATATGCATGTCAGAGTTTTTGATTCCTGTCAGTGAATAAAAAGACCTGTGCAAATTTAATTTGAGATTTTATTTATATTAATCAGGAACAAGTGAGAGCATCTCTGGAAAAAAAATTACAAGCAAGTGTATCACAACTTGGTGGAGAAAAGGATGATGAAATTAGACAGCTACAAGAGAGAATTTCTAGCCTTCAGAAACATATAGAAACTGTCTGTCAACAGCATGAAGAAGTACTTTTGAGAGCTGAGAATGACAAACAACAAGCTCTGCTTTTAGGTAATAGTTAGTAATATATTTAAGTTTCAGAATGATTTAGGGTTTATAATTACATGTTATTTGCAGTTTCATCAACTGATGAAATACAAGAGGGCTATATTTTTAAATAGTGTTTTATTATGCTAATAGAAAAAATAACAAAATTTGGAAAAAACAATTACATTTTTATATTATAAAGTTTCTTAATACCTGTCTTATTATCGAGGAGGCTGAAACAGAATCATTAATTGCCACCACTCAATATCTAAGTATTACTCATATTTTGACTGTTGCTTACAATAGATGGTACTCATAAAAAATGACTTAGAGTATAATCCAGATGTAGGAATATCATTTTTATAAGATAATACAAAATCTTGTATAATCATCATAATATCATCATAATATGATCATTTTCTATTAGCATATCATCATTAAAACATTTACATATTCTAAACAGAATATCCCATTTAAAAAAAAAAATATTGAACATTTTTATTAATTTATTATTGTAAATATTATTATTAGCAGAAGTCCTCAGATTGAAGTACTCCAAATTTTAAGTAGTAGCATATTCCATTTCAAAATGGCCAGAACATTCTCGAGATCTTTTACCACTGGATTTTTTCTTATACGGTTATTGAAATCCATTGTTTACAAAATTATAGTAGATATTTAAGACCTGAAGAATAGGTCAATTGATGAATTTCAATCCATTATACACCTGTGATATGACTGGCCATGTAAGGATAGTATTTCAGAAATTTATAAATTAAAAACTGTAGAAAAAATTGGGCAGGACTTATTTTTTTAATATTTAATGTATTGATTTTAAGTGCCAGCACTTAAAACATTACATAAGTTGCGGTATGAAAGCTCGCATATCTAGCATTGCTCATTGTCTGTCAGCATATACTTTCTTGGGCAATAAAGGTCTGTTGAACATTAACATATGCTAAGTAGAAGAATAAATTCACCATTTTACCAGTCAGATGTGAAAGACAAGAAATCTTTGTGTGTGGGGAAGAAAGTCATGAAGGCGATCCTTCAGTTGGTGTTAAATACAAAGGGTACAACTGCTGTTCAGGAAAATTTCGGTTTACAAGATGGAGACTGCGATTCAGGCAGTAAAAGCCCTGCAAAAGGTAAACTATCTTGAAGCAAGCAGAGTGTCAACAGTTGAACACCTTGATTGATGATTTATACAGAAATGGCTGCTGTCCTTTCTTCACCAAATGTTTAATATGAAGCAGCTTCTTTCTAATCCTGCGCCAAGTCTGCTTCTATAATTGAAAGAATCGTAAATACCAGGATGACATCTTCTCTGCAAAAAGAGCCAGTAAAACATGTCAAAATGCAGCCACCATTGGACATTGTACATTGTATATAAGGATGTTAAGGAGACATTAAAATGGCCAAAAACACCTTCAACCAGTCATAAGTTGAAGAAGTCTGAGCTTGGCATGATGCAGGTCTATTTTTAGATAACTTTAGAAAGAGAAAGCCTTGAGAGAGAGGCTTTTCAACATGTATAGCCACATGTACAACATTTTTATGGAGCCTCCAGAAACACAGAGGACTAAAACAAAGAGGATGAGCATTTTGGTTGCTTCAAAAATTTCAGGAAGTGTATCAAGTCTGGATGCAATGATCACTGCTCCATCTGGATCAGTATCACTTGATGCTGGCCGCAGAATCTCCCTGGCATTGGAGATAGATGAAAATACCACTTCAAGGCCTTGGACACCTTATTGTCAGAGATGGAGGCTATTAGAGGATGGAGAATAATTAAAAAAACTATGGCCTGAGAAAAACCTAGGCCATAAACAAATGTGATATATTTTAAATCAAGATTTTCTAAGTTTATAATATATCTAACTTCATGGGTAATTGCTTGTTCTTATTATCGGATGGAAAGTTTTTTGTATCATTTTTATTTGGGAAAAGGACTAATAATCAAATAAGTTGATGCCCATAACCCCAAAGGAAAATAAAGTAAGCCAAGGTATGATCAAAAAGTATCCAACCTTGGCTCATAAAAACAAAAATATTTAACCTATTTATTCAGTGATTTTGTCCCCTTTAAAGTAAACTCCTTCTGATTTAACATACTAATCCCAGTGATGTTTCCAATGTTGGAAGGATTTTTAGCGAGCACCATTATTCCTCTTGTCTCATTTCTTTTGTTACCTTCTCTTTCCTCAAATCTTTCTCCTTTAAGCTGAATTTTAAGCCTAGAAAATAACAAAAAATCCACACAAAAAAATCAGAAAAAAACATGAGCCGTATCTGGTGAATAAGAAGCCTGCTGAAGTTTTGCCAAGAATGGATATTCCATGTTTATCCATGTTTTGCCAAGAATTTTTAGATAAGTTTTGATGCATGAGCTGGAGTGTTGTAATAAATTTTCCTATCATCATTTTACCAAAGCTGTGATCTCTAGAATTGAAAAGAATTTATTTCTTAGCTTTAAATATTTTTATTTTTATGAGCTTAGGTTGGATACTTTTTGATCACATCTTGTATTTTTTTGTCATATTATAGAAAAGTAGCATTATCAAGAAAATAATGATGACTTGAATTGGATTTGGCAGTAAAGGAACAATGTAGCCAACAATACAGTAATTGGCATTCTTTGTTGAATGGCTTGTAGTGTTTAGTATGTTTTTTAACACTAAGATATAATTTATTGTAGAAATTGTTTAGTTAATGTTGATTCACATTAGAATTATAAATCTTGAATTAAAATGGTACTGTACACTTAGTACAATTTTGTCCACTTGCACTTACAACTTAATTTAATTCAGTTTATTTAAAGTATACACTTTTTAAGATGACTAATTTATTACACAGCTTAAAACTTGTGCATGAAAATGCGATATGAAAATTTTGTAGTGTATGAAAAAATCTCATGCTCGACCAAGATTTTAACACTGAAGTTTCTGGATGAAAGGCAGACACTATCCCTCTATGACTGATGTCAGCGAAGCTGAAATTAGCTTTAGGAAATTACAGAAGTCTTTATAACCCACATAAATTTTATTTTATTAAAGAGGTTTGAAGCAATATGTGGAAATAATCAGGTTTATAAGTCATTTGAAATTAGTGTTCTGGCGACTGTAAGGTGCTTTGAAAATTATAAATGTAGTATTACTTATAAGATTAGATATTTTTAAATTTTAGCTCACCATGATCAACAAGCTCTACAAGAAAAAGTTGACTGCTTACGTCGTGAATTAGAAGAAGAAAGGACTTCAGCAGATAAGTCAAGACGTGATGCTGCAGGACGAGCAGAACAAGATAGAGTGTCCTTGAATCAGTTAAGAGAAGAATTGTCACGCTTGAAAACTAAAATGGAGGAAACCAGGTACTGCTTTTATTATTTTATATACTTTTATTTATTTTTTGTTAATCTATTTAACATAATTTATTATAAATGTCAAAATTATTACTGAGTTTTTAACTTTTTTTATAATTTAATGTAGTAATTAAACTGCTTATAATACATAAATACAACTTACATGTTTATATACAGTTCTGTTCACATATTACACTTTTTTCTATGGGGAAAACATTCAGTTGTTTGTTTAGAAACTTTTTTATATGATAAATCTTAAGAGATGGAAGAATAAAATGAAAAATGTAAATCTTATCACAGTCTTTCTAATCGCATATCTGTTTGATATT
Organism: Lycorma delicatula; assembly: GCF_047948215.1. Lineage (NCBI taxonomy): Eukaryota > Metazoa > Arthropoda > Insecta > Hemiptera > Fulgoridae > Lycorma > Lycorma delicatula. The sequence continues at coordinate 322,039,051 of NC_134455.1, read as the reverse complement.
TGTATCTGTAGGAACAGTGGTGTCCAGTTTGCTTGGTATTGTATTTAGTGCAGTTGTTGCAGTTTAATTTGCATTCTTCTGGGTTTCTTTATTTACCAGTGTTTGCTGCTATTACATTATGCAATCTTGAGTATTTTGGTTGTAGTTCTGAAACCAACACAGTAAACATTATTTTTTCTGAAAATAGTGATAGTTTTTAGATAAGTAATTACAAAGAATACATCCAACTACAACACACAAAACAGTCATAGATACAGTACATACAATCACATCAAACAATCAGGGCCCATAGATGATAATAATTATGAAATGCAGATTTTAAACATAGCACATACAAGTCATGAACTCAACACAGTGATAAAAAGTTATCACCCAAAATTTGACTAAATTAACACCCTAAATTTCTTAGTTTGATGTAACATGAATATACACTTATTGATCACATACTAAACTAGTCTCCTTACAAGTTTATTTTATTAAGAGTATCACTGACAAAGTTGCAACTGCAGTGCCAGTGAGAAGAGAATACTAGTTCTGAAATGAGTTTCAGAAAGTATATTTTTATAAGTTTAAAAATCTGATTTAGACACCATATGACTTCCTTGTGCACCTATTAAATTGCATATACACATTTTTTGCTGCACCTCATTTAAACTTATTTCATTTGAAAGTGAGATACGTTTCTCTAATTATTTAATGAAGTGAACAATTACACAATTGTGAAATATTAGTTTTTATTAACATCAAATATTTATATAATTATTAATTCAACAATCTTACATGAAATATTAGGATAGAGTAAAAGTCCCTTTATTACACGTATTACTAGATCAGAAAATCTTAAAACCAAAGAAAGAATAAAAAGGAAGAAAGTGTTGCAACCAAAAAAATTATAACAGGAAGAAAATGTTGCAAACTAAGGAAGAATAAAAAGATTAAGAGAAGATGATAAATATAAAGAAGAACATTAAGACCAAGAAAGAATAAAAATATTAAGAGAGGATGATGAATATAAAGAGAAAGAAAATTTGAAAACTAGAGAACGTGTACACATTAAAATCAGAAGAATTATATTAAACCAAAGAGCATTTAAATGTGGCAATAAAAAACAAATAAACAAAACGATCATCAACTCCAACTTAGGGAGAAATCTATTTTCTAACAATATCAGATTGAAGACAAGAATTTGATAGAAAATATCAAATATTTACAAATATCAAATAAAAGATAAGAATTTTTTGCTACTTATTAAAGATCAGGCATATGTGCCTCAGTGCATATGTTGTTCTTGTGAGGGTCTATTTTACAGTCATTCTGTAATTAACTTTAATGTAGATAAAATTAAATAGGAATTCCAGAATAGTTAAATAAAATTAAACTACAAAAACCAAAAATAATATGATTGTAAATTATAATTTTCAATTAATATTAAATAATCAAATGTTCAATTACATATACATATATGTAATAATGCCTATTAAATTACATATATACATTTTTAAAAGTACATGTATATACATACATACGTACGTATAGACGTTATGCCAAAACTAGCCAAAATGGATTCAGGGATGTTCAAAATAGATATTTCCGTTGAAATCTGAAAACCAAAATTTTTCATGATCCAATACTTTCTTTACTTTGTGCAAGAAAGTAAAAAGCAAGTCATAATTAATTAATTTTATTGGTTTAGATGAGTTTAGATGAGATAACTCTTAATCCTTTATAAAATTTGTGCTGTGACTATTTAATTCATGAAATAATACATTCTGTGTAACTATAAGATGTCAAATTGCATGCAGGTTATGGCTGTGAATTTTGGCTCCAAATCAATATTGGAGGAGTTGGGAGAGTAAGTAGTGTAAGCCTGTTTAACCTCTTTTTTCAAAACAAAAAGTTTTACATTTGAGTTCTTTTTGTAATTCTGCTTTCAAGAAAATGTTTTCATTACTTATGTATTTTAAGAATAAACCAATGACTGAAATACCTATTAGACCAAATGTGAAATATATGTGTCATTGAGTAATCAATTGCTTACATGATTTCAAATCTTATTACACATTTCAGACAGTAGCAGACACAATAATCTTGTAAATTATTAGAACTGAAACTGAAGCCGGTCACTACTGTAATTAAATAGCGATTATTGTCATATCTACAACTTGCTTAATAAGAAAATATGACTATCAACATTAATACTAAAAGTATCACTCATGGACCTCATCACTCAGATTATATCAAACAGACATATTCAATGTAAAAATAAATATAAATTGTGTAATGAAATAACCATCTTAACCAGTTTTTTAAAATTTTTATTAATTTTTTTTTTTTATTGTCATCTGCGTAAGTATCTTAAAAATGTTATAAAACTATTGCTTTTATGATTTCATCACTCATAATATAATTCTTTCAATAACCATTTTTTAATTTTAAATCTACCTGAAGCGGTCTTAAAATAAATGATGTGTAACACAGCTGTCCCATAATTATTGAAGTATATATATTATGTATTAACTATGGACTACTTGCAATTTAATGGTTTAATATTTACACTATTATCGTAATATGCATTTGGCTTTGGATTCTTATCTCAAAAGTACTTCATGTACATTTGCTTTTGTTTGTTTTGTATATGTTGCATTTGTTTACATGCTAATATATGTTGCTAATGTGCTATGTGAGATTTCAAAAAGTCTAGACTTCCAAGCAAAAGGTTAATTCTATACCTTAATAAAGTGAGCTTTTTTGAAACAGTATTGTCTTGTGGAATAGTATATGATGTTTCGTTTAATTTTTTATTTATTTATGTGCAATTTTTCATTATGAATATAACATTATTTTATACAATAAACAGACACACATTTACAGAAATAAATTTTGTTGCTTTTTGTGCAAATAAGACAAGATAAATTATTATATCAGAAGAATAGTGAGTGCATGAAGTACTTACATCTGGCCAGAAAATGTTGTACATCCTCTGCTAGTTAGTTTCTCCACTCTTACCTCCATTGCATATAGAATTAGGGCTTTACAAAAACATTAAGAGAATGGATTTAATTATTTGAAGAACAAATTTTCTTATTGGTTATGACACTAAAATCAAAGAAGGAATTTATATGGGGTTCAAATAAGAACTTTGATTAGAGGTGGACAGTTCAAAGAACTGTTAAGCTAAGTCAAAAAGTCAGTGTGGAGGTCATTTAAAACTGCTCGAATTTTAGAAAATAATATATCCCCCAACTTCCATGACATTGTGGGTGAATTATTACCCTCATTCAAATATATGGGGTCTAGTATGTCCCTAAAAACTCAATTCTTAGATTCACACCTGGATTTCTTTCTGGTGAATCTTGGCACTGTCAATGACAAGCGTCAGAACATTTCCACCAGCAAATCTCAGTTGTAGAAAACTGATACCAGTGATAGTGGAGTGCAAGAATGCTTACATATTATCGTTGGGTGCTAAATTTGTTCCAAATGCCAAATACAAAAGGAAAACAACTAACATGTTTTTAGGTAAGTTGAATCCTAATAAAGGCAGTTACTTTTATGTGGATTTGAATATTAGATCGTGGATACCGGTGTTCTTTGGTGGTTGGATTTCAATTAACCACACTTCTCAGGAGTGGTCAACCTGAGACTGTACAAGACTACACTTGATTCAAATTCATACATATCATCTTCATTCATCCTCTGAAGTAATACCTTACGGTGGTTCTGGAGGCTAAACAGAAAAAGATAAAAAAGGTAAGTTGAATATTGCCTTATGTGCATGTAAATTCTTTCATTTCTTTCAAATTTTTCTATGAATCACAAAAAAAACAGTGGGTAATGGAGAAAATCTAATTATATATTTAAATTCAGCATGTAAATTTCTATTATTTGTTATTTTGTTCTTTGACCGAAAAAAGTTCAATTTTGTTGCTTGTGTAAATTGATCACGCTATAATATTGACTAATTAATTGTTTTAACTTAACTTCCTAATAAAGGTTGCGAGCTGAAGAGGATAAGTCAAAATTGGAAAGTAGGATTGAAGAGGTGAAAAAAGAAAGGGATTTAAGTTTACAAGAATGTGAAGAATTGAAAGTGCAGCTGCATTTGACTGAAGATCGTGTTGATGGCCTACAAGTTCAACTTCATGAAACAACTCGCCGATTAAAAGAAGGTATTTCCTATTATACTGTAAATACTTTATGAATAAAAGTGTTAAAAGAAATCAGTTAGAATTTTCACTCTTTTAAAATGTTAGCGAATACTTACATTGCCAGTAACCTGTGATTTTTCTGAAATCTTTATACTAGAGTTTTTTTATAGTTTATCATGCATGAGCTTTTAATATATTGTTTTGATTATTAAAAATCTACAATCTAATTTTTCCATTTTAATTTACTTTCATTGTTAACAGTTATTAAATATTAATAAATTTGTTATTGACCACTAGTGTAATGGCATCTACCAATGGTTTGTCATTAAAGAGCTGATTGCAGTATGTGTTATATGTACTCCACATATTTATTCTTAAACTAAATCGACTTGCAGATGCTCATTTTGTTTTATCAAGATATATCTATGTTCATGTTCCAATATATTTCAAGCTTTTTATACATTACCCATTTATTCTTTTATCATCATTTATTTATTCTTTAAATAAGAATTTCAAAATAATTAATATAACCTATTAAAATTACTGAGGCTTAAAAATTTTGAATTTTTTTAACATTTTTAAGTTAAAAAATAGGCAAATGTCTGTTAATAGATGTTTATGTAAATCATTGTACTTCTTCTCTTACCTATCTTATAAAAAGGTTTTACAGATATTGGTTTTTTAAATGTTTAAATAAACAAATAATAATTAATAAAATGATAATTGTTAATAAATGATTAAGATTAAATTATTTTAATATAATTTCAGATAATGGAAGTTAAAACAAGGTTTTTGTGTTTTGTTTTTTTAAATTATGAATAATATATTAAGGCAAAAATTTCATCTACACTGTTAAATGTAAGCTTACTATAGTTTTTTACATATTCTGTTATTAGAGATTTCAGCTCTAAATCTGCTGTGAAAATTTTTTCAGCTAACTATTAAAATAATATAAATTATAATTTGCATAATCTCATTAAAAATGATTGAAAAGTAACTAATAACTCTCATGTGTGAAAGGAAGAGTATACTATTGGGTTGTTGATGATTGAAGGGCTAATCTAAATAGCCACTGATTTAAGTTGGCAGGGCTAGTTTGTTGTAATAATTGGTAAACTTTAATATTTAACTGCCTATTTTTACAATTTGTAGTAGGACATGTGAGGTAGAGTCTATTTCCTCTGCATACAGGTGCAAATTCTGAAAGATGTGGAAATCTTTGTTTCATATTTTTAATTATATCAGCTTATATAATTTCTATTTATTTGATGTTAGATTCATATTTTTATCTGTATTGAAAATAATAGCATTTTAGTATACAAAATAAGAAAACTGTTTATGCTTCATTGTTGGAAAGGTAACTAGGATACTGATGATGTCTTTGAAGAATTCCATTGAAGATCTAATTCCCCAATCAACTCATCATTTGGTAACTTGAACATACTAATTTGAAATTTACATTTACAATACAAATGTAGGTTTCAATTAAAATGTAGGCTTGTGATTGACATCACAAATCTACATTTGAAAATACTGGAGATGCAACAATCAGGTGGTATGGAATAATTACACTTTTAAAAAAACCACTTGTTGCAAAGACATTAGTAATGAGTTCTTAAACATTTTACACAAAGGCTTCTTCTGTTAAGCTTTACCTGGAACAAGTTTACGAAACTTGATTATAAAACATGTGAAGCTGTATAAAACCCCGCTTCCCATTGAAAAGTAGTACTCATAGTACTTGCATATGAGTACTATGATGAGGAGTGTATTCTGATAAAGCATGTTTTAAATTGATTGATCAAGTAAAGTGTCATGGTTTTGTTAAATGATCTGATGAAAATGCTCACACAATTATGGAGAAGGAAATAAATGTACTTGGAATTTACATCTGGGTAGAATCACAAAACAAAAAGGAATGACCTTATTTTTTTGATGCAGTGTAACAGGTAATAGATATCTTGAGATGAGATCATCTCTTCATTTAAAATAAAAATACTGTAAATAAGTTGACTTATTAAACTAACTAACTTGTTAACTAATTAACTAACTTCTTTCTAATTATTTTCAGTTCTAAACTTTTTTTAATCTAAAAGATTTGTTAGCCAGTAACTACTGAAAAATTCCACCAATGCTTATAATCTAACTTTCTGACAATTTTTTAATGATAAAAGATCCATTGGAGAGATAGGAGATTTTTTTACAGATTACTTTGTTTTGTTTTAAGTATTATGAAAATAACTACTTAAGAAATGCCTTTTTATGTTTCCAACAGCGGAAAACGCTGCTGAACAACTGAGAAAGGAATTGACTGATGTAAGAAGACAGCTCAGTGATGCCAGCTTTGAGAAAGAAAAATACAGCAGCACTAATAAGGAATTAAGAGAAATTGTCAAACGTGTTGAAGGAGATAAAAGAGAGCAGTCTAGGACATTAGAAGAGGCATTCCAAAAAATATCATGTAAGATCAGTAGAATTTGTGTAGATTAACTCCATGGTTAAAATTAACTCACTACTTTAAGCACTTTAAATGATTTAATATCCAAATTTTTGTTGGTCAGCTTAGGCCATCCAAAGCTAACCTATTCAAGTATATGGGTGAATGTTATGTGATAACTGACATTATTATTAATTTTATTTTTATATCAATATTTGTTAAAATCACAATCAACTTAACACAAATTACAATCTGTTATCAGTTAGATGGAATTCAGTTATTTTTTAATATAATTTACTTTCACTTTTATGACACATATCTTTTAGACTGTCTTAAAGAATAAATTATTTATAAATAATTATGTATTCAATAAATTTTACACCTTTTTCTCTTATGCTAAGATTTCTCATGAAAAAAGTGCTTCTACAACTGTAGTTCCTCCCACCTTGCCTGTCACCCAGTTTTTATTCTAATCAGTGTTGTTTTTATGTGAGATTAATCAGAGCTAAAATCTAGCATTGTACATAACTTATTAAATTTTAAATATATTTGAATATATTATAAAACATAAGTTAGATTAGATAATGTTGTAGTATGTTAGAAATGTAAAGTTAGATTAGAACTTAACATGAAAAATAAGAAGAATCTACAGTTCGCAAACATATTCATGGTCTGTATAACCACCAGTTTTTCTTACTTATGATCAAATGTCTGAATAAATTATTTTACCTCTTAATAAATTATGATTTAAAATTGATAATTTTCATTGCACTTATTAGAACTTGCCTTTAAGTTATTAGAAAACTTCTTTATGTGGTTGAAAGTTCTATTGCATTTGTTGTTAAAGTTTTACCAACTTTAAGATGTTTATAAACTTCACATTCTAGACAGCAATGAAATTGTGAATTCAGGGATTACTGCATTTTTTAAATCTGCATGTTGTAGTTAATATTTTTGTATGTTTATCTGGTTTCTATGAACTGGTTTGCAGCTACGTTTGACAGTACTGAGTGTATTTTATTTTGTATCGAGTTTATGTACACTTTATCTATGGGTGCATTTATTCTACCCAGTGTAGTATTCACTGGAGTTACTGTTGTTTAAATTGTATACCCCCAAGTTATGTTTATCAGTGAATGTTTAATTAGTTTGTCACAATGCAGTGTTTAGTCATCATTGTTTCAGCCTTATTTATTTTCAAATTAAATTTCTCTCCAGGAATTAATACATGCCTTGAAATATTTTTTATAACTCATTTTTGTTTTCTACTTAAAGAACAATGTTATCACCAAATCTTTAAACCTCTATATTGTCTTGTAGTACTATATAAGGGCTCCTTCAATTTTGGTATTGTTTCTCCTACGTACATTTTGAAAGTGATGGTGACAGAGTACATCCTTGCCTCACTACTTTCTGAATTAGAGCTTGTCTTTCTCAATCTTCAACTGTTAACCGATTCTTGTACAGATTGCAAATAATCTTCATTCAATATATTTTTCTGAATTTCTTAATTTTAAACATTTTATTCTATTTTAATCAACATTGCCTATTCCATATTTAACAATTTTAATGCTTTACTTCTTTTTAAAATTAATTTGAGAATCAGAATGCCTTCCTTGTATTCATACTCTTTTTAAAACAAAACTCTTCATCTAATTCAAGTTCGAAAAAGGTGATAAGTCTACTTTTAGATAAAATAAATAAAATATTTTGGTGATTTAGAATTCACCTAATTCTACCGCACTTATTAAACACATGTAAATTATGCTAAAATACATTAATTAAAATCATGCAGTAAAACTAAATAAAAAGATATGTGTGTGTCTGTTTTATTATGATTTCAATGAGACAGGCCAACACATTTGCATGCAACTCATGTTCTCCGCTGACTGAAGAAAAAATATTATAAATTTGGCTCAACCATTAAGTTTTGCAGAAAAATATTCAACTGCAAAAGCATATTAAAGTGCCTACAATGAAATTATATACTGTACATATACTACGTATGATATAAAAATTGCTTATATTATGCGTCATGTGAGAGTTTGTCAGTGACAAAAGTTGATAGATCGTAATCTCCTTCCTAAAAAATAAATAAATGTATAGAAAAATAAATGAAATAAAAAAATTAAAACATTCCTCAGCTGAATAAGGACAACTAACATTAATTAAATTGCGGTTGCCCTTACAAATGGCTTCATCAACTTTTGCATTTTTTTTATTTTTTGCATTTCTCTGCTAGTATATTTCATTCCATGGTTTTCTACCTACTATTACTTTTATACCCAACATCTTCCTATCCTAATTACTTCCTTTATTATCCTTATCCAATCATTTTTTACCAGATCACCTGTTGTAGTAAAGTCTAGATCTGTAATAATGCTTTTTCAAATTTTTTCTTTTATTTCTGTTTTCATTTTTTTTTTTAATTTCTTGAACTTCAACCTACATTTCATAATTATTAAGTTGCAATCAGAATCAGTGTCTGGTCGTGAGTTTGTATTAGTCCATAATTTGGCATCTACAAACAGAATTCTTACAAGCATTCAAGTTTGTACATGAGGGCTTTGTTTGTACAAGTTTGTACAAGAGGGGTTTGTACATGTCAGCTTATTTATAGCAAGCAATTATTAACCATTGCCAATGTCCTTATTGGTTTTGCTTTTTAACATCTTTAGGTATACTATACACTATCTCCTTAGGTAGTATTGTACCATACTTCAGTTATTACCATTGCCTGTTCAAAGCACCTATTTGGATTCATACTGACCATCATACTAATGGTCTTTCCTTTATCTGCAACTCAGGGTATGTTCTCTTGCTCAGCTAGACTCCCATCCACATACCAGGCAAATTTACTTATAAATATATATATTTTTTTTCTTTTTGAATAGCCCATTTAGAGGTCACGCTTAATCAACTTTTTAGCCCATGCTTCTTTCATTTTCTAGAGTGGTGTTCTTTGTCTTCTTGAGTCCATTTTCTCCCTCTTCCACAAGTGAGTTTTTCCTCTCCTGAAACTCTAATTCCTGTATTGTTTTTCTGAATGTTGCTCTGTCTTTTAAAATGTCTGAGTATATTGAATTGTTTACTAGGTCATTGTCTATTTCTTTAAGCCAGGTTATCTTGTTCTTGTGAGTGTTTAGTAGGGTGAAGATCTGTTTTGTTAGTCTGGTGTTCTCCATTCTGTATATGTGTCCATAAAATTGCAGTCTTCTTTTCTTGATCACATCTGTTTTTTTTTCTATTTTGGAATATAGCTCTTGGTTTGATCTTTGTTTATAATCTAGTCCTATGTTGTTTTTTGGGCCTAATATTTTCCGTAAGATTCTTCTCTCTATTTTCTTTATTCTCTCTACATCCTGTACTTTATGTTATTTCAGTGTTCTGCTGCATATAGTACTTCTGGTCTAACTACCGTTTGGTAGTCTTAATTTGGTGTTCCAGGAAAGGGATTTCTTGTTGTAGGTATTCTTTGTGATAGTGTATGCTTTTCCAATTCTGAGTAATCTGTTTTCTAGAGCTATTTTTTCACTATTGTTTTGTGTTATCCATTCTCCTAGGTATTTAAAACTGTCAGTTCTGGCTATTTTATTTCTGTTTATTTTAAGATGTTGTGCCGCGTTCTTGATGTTTGTAATGTATTGTGTTTTCTCAAAGGAGATCTGTAAGCCAGCCTTAGCTGCTAGTCTTTGGAGTTCTGTTATTTGTTCTTGTGCATGTTCTATTGTATCGGTGATTAACACCATATCATCAGCAAAAGCTAAGCAGTCTATAACAACTATCTTGTTTTTTGTTCCGAGATGTAGGTCTTTGGTGTTAATCACCTTTCTCCATTCTCTAACTATCTTCTCTAAAATACAATTGAACAATAACGGTGATAAGCCATCTCCTTGTCTTACTCCTGTTTTAATTATATATAAATACATATATACATATACATATATATATATATATATATATATATATATTAACAATATATTATATTTACATTAACAAAATTCAGCTATGCACACCAACAATTTAAACTTTTTTATTTGAGGCAGAGCGCAGAGGCACCATACTATTTTTTAAGTTTTATAAAAAATAGTTGTTATAATACAAACTTATCACTTATATTAAATATGTTATTTTGGTGTTATCATAGGTCAGTTATTACTTATAACACACTAGACGTGCTTAATAAAATTATTTATATATATGATTTAATTAGCTAAAAGATGTTTTTTACAAACACTCTTAAATTCATATTCTGTAAAGGACCTCTTTACAATCCTCACATCATTAATTCCATTCTCTTTTTACTAGACTTAACAAAACTCAATTTGTGTTTTTTATATTGATCCCATTAAAGTTTTTCAGGAATTTTGTATAAAAATTATGTTGTCATTAGTTTATCTTTGTTCAAAATTTATTATATATGGTTTTTGATGGATAATAACTCAACCTGTTGTTCACCCACATAAAAATGACAAGCTAAAGAACTTCCTCATTGTTCTTATTTTATAATAATTATTGTTCAAAAAGACTTTATATTGCTGTAATGTTTAGTTCTTAATACAAATGTGCATTAAAAAATGTTCTGATAATAGACCAAATAATCTGTTACACTGTAGATACACACTTGTTTGCACATGTGCATCTGTACACATGTGTATGCACATAAATGTAGATTCTTATTAAGTACCATTACAAACTCTCAGTGAAGTTCTGGATCAGTTACAAATACTTTTTTAAAAGTGGTTCAATTTTTTGTAGTGCTCTTCATACTGGTGCAGACTAAAAATTCATGTTTTGTGAATATTATACACAAAATAGGGAGTATACGAGGTGCAACAATAAAGTAATGAGACTGATTTTTCTTTGCAAGATGTGGCAACTCTGCAGCTTGCGTAGGCACACCAGCTTTGGCCTTGGTCTATAAGCTACTTCTAGTCCAAGCGGCACATTGATGCAACTGCTCAGTCATGAGTTGTGTTGTACTAAGTGAACACGTGTTTGTGTCCCTCGTCACAGCTTTTTGGACATCTTGTGTTGTTTGAAAATGGTGTCCCTTGACCGCCATTTTGACTATTGGAAATAGAAAAAAGTCGCACGGAGCGATATCTGGTGAATAATGTGGCTGTGGTAGTACTGAAATTTGTTTTGAGGTTAAAAATTGCTGTACTGACAGAGCAGTATGGGATGGCGCATTATCGTGATGCAGAATCCAATTATCAGCAATGTTGGCATGGACACGTTTACGAAGTCTTTCTAAAATTTCTTTGTAGAAATATTGGTTAACTGTTTGTCCAGGAGGTACCCACTCTTTATCAACAATTCCCTTGGAATCGAAGAAGCACACAAGCATGCATTTCACTTTTGACTTTGACATGCGAGCTTTTTTTGGTCTGGGTGATCCCTTTGAGCACCATTGCGAACTTTGGCGTTTTGCCTCTGGATCGTATTGAAAAAACCAATCTTCATCACCAGTGATAACACGGCTCAACAAATCTGGATTGATTTCCGTTTGCTCTAACAGATCGGCTGCCACATTTTTCCGTGTTTCTTGCTGTTGTTGTGTGAGATTTTTGGGGACAATTTTTGCACAAATCTTTCTCATACCAAGATCTTTAGTTAATATTAGACGAACCGTTTCTCAATTGATGTTGAGTTCTTCTGCAATCATTTTCACGGATAATCTTCGATCAGATTGTACGATTTCACGCACCCTGGTCAAGTTAACATCTATCCGTGAGGTTGATGGTCGTCCACTGCGGTCTTCATCTTCAACATTCAGTTTGCCTTCACTAAAAATTTTATGCCACCGAAAAACTTGAGCTCTTGACATAACCTCCTCTCCAAAAGCCTTCTGAAGCTTACCATAAGTTGTCGCGTTTTCACCCAATTTAACGCAAAAAGAAATGGCATACCGTTGCGCAATATTTTGCGGTTTCATTTCTGTAAGGAGAGACACAAACACGTGCTCACTTAGTACAGCACAACTCATGACTGAGCAGTTGCATCAATGTGCCGCTTGGACTAGAAGTAGCTTATAGACCAAGGTCAAAGATGGTGTGCCTACGCAAGCTGCAGGGTTGCCACATCTTGCAAAGAAAAATCAGTCTCATTACTTTATTGTCGCACATCGTATTTCTTAAAAATTAGAATAATGATATATCTATTTTTAAAAATGTTTACTTTTTACAGCTCTTGAAGAAGGACGTACAAATCTGGAAGTAGACAGAGCAAAACTTCAGACTATGAATAGGTAATTTCTAATTCTTTTATTTTGAGCTCTATTATTTTTAAATCATCAGTGGTTTTAAGGATAAGGTGATTAATAGTCATTAAGTACTATAGTTTTAATTTTTATGGAGCCTTTTTTGTTTATGTTCACTACTTGTTTACATGTTTCAAGTTGTACTGATTGGTTTAACTTCTATTCCTATTAGTGTCACTGCTGCTCATCATGCACTACTGCTATCTTTAACAGAACTATATTCCTCCAAATAATATAGGAATTGTATCCCACATGCTTCCCTTTCTCTTTCAAAGTATTTTGGATTTTTTTTTACAAGAGTATGCTACAAGTTTAGTATTTAAAGGTAAATGAAATAAAATTGTTTCATTTTCTTGCTGTAATGTACTGTTTACTGACACTGAAAATGATATTAATTTGTATTTAATGTTTCTTTCACTATTACAATTGCTCAAGTTTCTTATTACTTTTCATTTTTTTGTTTCTTTTGCATTAGCGTTCTTCTTAGACAGCTGTTCTTATTGATATAAATACTTGTCTCATAATCAACTTAGAAAAAATCATCTCAAATTATTTAATAATAGTTAAATCATTTTTTTTTCACAAAGTGATAATATTGTTAGTACTTTATTGTTCTGTTTTTATGTTTTGTTCTGTACTTTTTAATTTATTTCAAGTCACTTCTGAAATATCATATCACACCATAAAAATCCATGATAAGAAAAAACCTTACAGTCTATTTTTCAATCCTGAGTACTAATCTGCTTTAATCTAACCCTTAGATTTTTGGCTGTATTCTTATCCTAGATCTTCTGTCTGTTCAGTGTTATCATATTTTCTTACTCTGATTTCTTCTCTTTTATGATTAAGCATTAATATTTTTAATGCACTAAAATAATTCGTAGTACGTAAAGAATTAACCTTAAATCATAAAAATATTTCTACTTTGGCAGAGAATTGGAAAAGCAAGTTCTTCAAAGTGGTCAGCAGGGTCAAGGATTGCAGGAAGAATTATCAAGGCTACAGTCTGCTCTAGCACACTGCCAAAGCGAGGAAAAGGAACTACAAGCACGGCTATCCTCAGAAACTGAAGAGCGAGAGCGAGCACGTCAGGAGGCACACAACTTACGTAAACAGGTGAATGACTGTAAAAAAAATAGTGAACTATTAGTTAGCCATCCATTTTTTCCACCATAAATAAACACTTGTAAAAATGCTATTTACTTACTATTTGGCTCCATTGCAAAAATTTAACAAAGCAGTTTCCCTAAAAAAACTTCTGATATTTTTTATATAAATGAATGATATGCAGTGAGTTCCAGTCTTCTGGGGTGTTCTTGTGCTTGTATTAAAGCTTAATAAGAACAAGGCCAAAAATTTTGGAGAAGTATACTTAACGCCACTCAGAATTTACATTATCTCACCCTGCACCATTACTGTTCTTATAGTGAATTAAAAAAGCCTTTAAATTTATATCATTGCATTTCCTTAAGTTTTAAGAGATATTTTGTTAATACAAACTCCATGTTTATGCTGATGATAAAGTACGCTGATTTTCAAACGTGTATTTTGTTTCTATGATTTTTTTGCAAAATTTTGTGATGTATTGACATTTCATTTAAAAATACTGTCTTGAAAAATGATTTAAATAATTTAAAATACTGTTTACTGATAAAGTCATCATAAAATGAGAAAGTTTTCAATTATTCAGCTATTTTTGAAAACTGCAATATTTGAGAAAAAATTATTTAATCATTTTAGTCACTACTTAAAGTTTTAATGCCTTAGCTCAGTGAATAATCTATCAATTTCTGATAGTCTGCTATACTCGTTTCACTTTGAGAGCTGTTGTAAAAGAATTGTGTATTATTGTAATAGATTGTCTCAAAAGTTACTGTTAACACTCTTCCTAGAAATATACTAAGGAATAAATTAACAATTAATATAATCCACCTTACCAGAACTTTGATATGTACTCTTCATCTTTTGGCTTACTTGGAAGCCATCATCTGAAGTTAAAATTAATACATTTAAAGTCGAAAATTTAAAAAATCATAGTTAAAATTAAAAAAAACTATGATTTAAAAATTTAACTATGATAAATATAAAAATAAATAAAACATAAATTAAAAAAATTAAGTATGATTTTTTTTTAAACTTTTGACTTTAAATGCATTAACTTTAACTCCTGATGATGGCTTCCAAATAAGCCAAAAGATGTAGAGTATATATCAACGTTCTGGTAAGGTGGATTATATTAATTGTTAATTTATTCATTTAACATATCAGCAGTACCATGTTTGAGAAATTAAATATAATAGGATTGTCATTGTTAAATTCTAGGATTGTGTTTAATTATAGAAAAGAATTTGTTGATTTATAAGTAGACTGTAACTATTTTATTGACTTGAATTATAATACATAATTATAATTATGATAATAGAGTTAATGCGTTAAATTACTTATGAATGTACTTATGATGTGATTCGATTATTGATTGTTGTAAAATATCAAGATTGTATTAATATATTAAAGAGATGTTCACCTTATGAGTTACTAGCTAAGAATGAAAATTATTGCACGTTACAATAATGAAAAAAGAATAATCAGCTGATGGCGAAAGTTGGCTGGTCAAATAATCATAGAGACATAACGCCCTAATGAATTATAATTATACACTACCATCTTACAAAGTTTTAAATTGATTAATAGCTCTTAACAGTTACACATAAAAATTATAAAACTCTCTCTTTAAATTATAGTAAATAATGTAAGAATGATTAATTTATTATTTGGTATTTTCATTTGGCACTGACTGAATCGAGTTATTTATAAATTAATTATATGGCAGCCATATTTGCAGTTATATCACTGTTGACAACCTGGTATAACTTTAAATACTTTATAATACTTTATCGTCTGTAAAAATAGAAGATAAGAGTATTATAAATGCTGGTGAGGACTATAACAAATTAAGTCACCTGGTACACTACTGCACTAACACAATCACACATGCCACAATAAAATCTCACTATTACAAACATCAGCTAGGATAGCTCTTACGCTGAACACAGAATAGAAGAAATTTTCATTATAATTAATTTCATAGGACTTTTTTGTTTGTCTTGTATAGCAAAGAAAATAATACAGTATGTTCTAAAAATTTTAGAACATAATTTTCTATGGAAGGATCAAATTTTTTAAATATTTAATTTTGTGTATTTCAAGACAGTGACCTGGGCATACGATTTCCATTTTGGGTGAACAAAGCAATTTTTTTAATCTTAGAAATTGAGTGTTTGTACTCTTTTTACTTATAAAGTGGCAAAACCAACTGAAAAAATCTATGTGATGCATCAAGATTACTCGTAAAAATTCTGTGAACAGTGGGAAAAATCAATGTTTATTTTTAAAGCATTAAAACCAGCCTATTGTGTTGTATGCATGCACACTGATATTTTTTTATAATACTGGGGTGTTTAGTACTATTTCATAATAGAAGTATACAATTACATCTGTTCAGTTGCTGTGGAATGTGAACAACAATGACAGATAAATAATATAGTTTACTTACTATTTATTTTATTTAACTATTAATTAAAATTCTATTTGAAATGAAATAAGAAACTTAATTTTACTTCTTTAAAGTAATATTAAATTTAAATAATGATATAAATAGATTATTGCTACTTGAGGTTGTTGTGACATTTAAACATAAATTAATATTTATTTTTAAATATAGGCAGGAAATTCACTTATAAAAGTAATCTAACTAATATTAAATTTTGTTACATTTTCTAAACAAGTTTTTAATTTGATTTAATGTGATCTAATTCAAAATTCAATGTGTCTTATATATTGTTTTTACAGACTTTTTAAGAAAGTACAATATTATTTTCAGTTACACAGTGGGATTGGGGGATGAAATTTAATTTTCTTTACATTTTAAGTTATAATGAGTACAAAAATACCATTCACTTAAAATCTATTAATGTAATGTTGACAGCAGGCAACATAACTTCAATTTGAGGTATTTTCAGTCACATGGCAGGATTGAGGGTAAAAATGAATTTTCTTTGTCTTGAGATATGCGGGTATGAAAATATCATTCATGTATAAAATTTTGTGACTTGAAAATTTCCAAAACTACTTAATCAATTTCATTGAAATTTAGATATGCTCTAGTAGTGTATCTGAAGTAGTGCATATGGGAATTCGAAGAAGATTGGTAGAGTTGTTTTTGTGTTACACTAAATTTTTCCAAAAATTTGATAATTTTGTAGATTGAAAATCTCTAAAACTATTTGCTCAATTTCACTGAAATTTAGATATGCCGTAGAAGTGTACCTGACATTTTGCATGTAAAGATTTTATGAAGACTGGTTAAGTTGTTCTTCAGTTACGCTCAATTTAAAGTTGACAACAGGTAATATAATCTCAACTTGAGGTTATGTTGACTGTGTAATGGTGTATTTTTCACATATGCTTATGCAGTGAGTCACAGTGGTGAGTAGTTGAAACTTGGTGCTTGTGTGTAGGATCTACTTGTTAATCAAACATATGTAGTGCATTGTACTCTGAAAATCAGTGCATTTCTTGCTGCAAAATAGTTAGGGTGTCGAAAATGAGAAGTCAGCCTTCTTATACAGAACTTCACAAGAGTTTTTTTTCAGTTAAATAATTTGGTTTGATTAGATTTATATATAATTCCGGAAGTATCCAGATGTGTGGCATAGTTGTCTTTATCAGAGCCCATAAGCAGCTACATCCTGTGTTATATAATGTGTATATTTGTAGCTTGTTACATATATAGATTGCCAGGACAAAATTTGTTGTTAATCATAACCCAACAACAAAATGTTGGCCAGGAAGAGTACTGAGGAACTGTTTAGATTAAAATATGACTTTTCAATCAGATCTTGATTTATTAATCTACTGCACAAGAAGGCAAGTACTTAACCACCCGTGCTACTCTGATACACAGTTTCATAATGTACTTTTAGTATTTGGGGGTCATGGTATTATTTCCATAGATGCAATTTTTGGAATTGATTATAAAGTGTAAAAGCTGCCGTTTTAAAAATTAAGAGGTTTGTTGTTCGTTCATTATTTTAGGCAAAATAAGCAAAAAAAATGTATGATTTAGCAAGGTAACAAACACTTGCTTAGAGTAATTTCTCTGAAGTGTTATGTTAATATTTCATTCTTATTTTCTGTATTTTAGAAGAAACTGTATAATTTTGATAATCAATTTATTATCTTATTTATTTAAAATAATAACTGCTGCTTTGTTTAGGTGATGGAGTTTGAAGGTAGTTTAGACAGTGCTAGACAGGATGTTGTGCGTCTTCGAGCACGTTCTGATGAAGAAGATGAGCGCTGGCGCAACAGAGAACAAGAACTTTTGGTACGACTTGAAGATTCAAGGAATAAAGAAAGAAAATTAGAAGATCAAAAACACAATTTAGAAGTGTGTTTGGCAGATGCTACTCAACAAATTCAAGAACTTAAGGTTAGTTGTATTATCCTTAATAATGATATCTCTCCAAGATCAGTATATGAATCCCCCAAAATTTTAGTTATCCCCTTTTCATTTCTATCCATAAACATACTTTTCAGAAAATAAGTATCTATTAACTAGTTTTTAATGATAAAAATTTTTCAAAGATTTTATAGAATTGTTTAACTTTTCATTAGCACATTCCTCTGATTTAATTGTCTTTATGTACATTATATTAAAATGAATTATAAAAAAAATAAACAGCCATCATCCTACATTTATTTTTTAAAAATTATTTTATCATTTATGATTGTGAATTTTTAGCACCAGTTGTATTCTTCTACTGAACATAACCTATTAGTAAAATTATGCTCTGTTAAAAAAAATATGATTGTTTTAATTTAAAATTTTTAACTGGTGTACATCCTCTTAGTAATAAGTTCTAATAAAGTGATTAGTTATAAGTTGAAATCATAATAAAATCAATTTGTTATATTTGAATGAATTGAGAATTAAAACTGGTTAGCAAGAATTTTATAAAATAATAATATTACTTATCTCTAAATATCTGTTTGATTTAATGGGTTTGAGGAAGAATGATGGATATCTAATTGAAAATTAGTAATATAATAATACTTTATAATGATTTCTTCATTTACAGGCGAGACTTGGAGGAGCTGAAGGCCGTGTTCGAGCTCTAGATGGTCAATTAGTGCAACTAGAAGCTGCTAAAAAGGAGGTTGAACAAAAGTTGAGCAGTGTAGGATCTACTTTACGCCGAATTGCTGGAATTCAGTTGGATGGAAGTGTTAATCTTCCTTTTAAATTGCTTTCACCTTCACGACGCTGGAGTCCAGTTCGAGGTAGTATATTCCTGTTTAACTATGTTGACAACCTTATAAGACTTGAATATTGGTCTTCATTTTTTTTATTGCAGAGAAAAATGTAGAGACTTCAAGTAAGCTTAGAAAAAAATCAAAACAACTGAAGAATAATAGGAAATTGTGTAAATCTTACATCAATTACTCACATACATCTTGCATCAATTACCTGTACATGAAATAACCTCTTAATTATTACCTACTACTAACAAATTTTCATAAACTAAGGATTCAGCCTTCATCAGTTAAGCAGAATGCACAATTATTAAAAAAATATATATATAAAGCAGGCATTTTAATGCTTAAAAATGTTTAAAGAGGAACATCTATTCCAATCAATATTTTAGATAGAATATACTGTTGCGTGTTCATGGTTCAGCTCTGTTATCGAGACACTAACGCACATAAAAATTCCTTATAAATACAATTTATTACTTTCAAATATATATAAATAAAATAAATCATTATAATAATAATAATAATAATAATAAGTACAAAATAATAATTCAAGT
Organism: Lycorma delicatula; assembly: GCF_047948215.1. Lineage (NCBI taxonomy): Eukaryota > Metazoa > Arthropoda > Insecta > Hemiptera > Fulgoridae > Lycorma > Lycorma delicatula. Next base: position 322,019,332 of record NC_134455.1, on the reverse strand, counting down.
AAAAAGACAAAATTAATTTAATGACAATTATATTGGTGACACAAAGGTGTATACCCATTTTGGAATGAATCGAGCATTGTTATTATTACTCCAATCTGTAATTTGTTTGTCATCACAAGTGTGTGAACTAATGCCATTTATTTCATTTACCATGCCTGAGTGGTCAGTGGAACATCACGTGTTCACATACAATGTGTGTGAGAGGTGGCGATTCGGTTGTGACAGCTCAGAGGTCATTCTGTCATCATTTCAACATTGGCCGACACAGAGCAGTCCCAACATGGAAAACCATATTGAAATGGGTTAAACATTTCCACAACACAGGTAATGTGATTTTGAAAATGCCACCAGAGATTGAATGTATGATGAGAACAGAAGAGAAAGAGAGAGAGAGAGATAGAGGGAGCAGCATTCTCCACAGTTTGCAACAATTGGCTCGGCGCCATGTAATATCATTACGACTGGAACAGGAATTGGTAAGAGAATTTTGAAAACCAATCTTAAATTTCATTCGTACAAGATGGTTTGTGTGTAGCAATTATCCCAAGAGATTATGAACAGCGGAAAGATTTTGTTGCAATGATTGTTGCAAGTCCTTCATGATGAACCAGATGCGCATGTGTTTATGAGTGATGAGGTGCATTTCCATCTAAACAGATATACCAACCAGCAAAATGTAGGTACTGGTCATCAGATAACCCAAGATAGGTGTATGAATGACCTCTGCATTCATCTCACGTGACAGTGTGCCCACAATATCTAGGCGTTATGTTACCAGTCCCTACTTTTTTGCAGAAGAGGCTGTAGCGGTGACAGTGAATTCTCATCAGTACACAAACATGAATACCACCTTTTACCAGCCAGCACTCCAGCGTTTGGTTCTTGTTGGAACCACACTCCAGAAGTGTGGTTCCAACAAGATGAGGTGACAGCATACACTGCTGTTCATTCAATGTAAATCCTACAACAGTTGTTTCCTGGTCATGTAATTTCCAGGTTTGGAGATATTCCTTGGCCTCCTCAATCTCCCGACCTGAGTATGTTTGACTTCTTCCTGTGGGGATACTTAAAGGAGCAGGTGTACATCGAGAAACCTTGTACATCACAGCAACTGAAGACAGGTATTCGTAGGGAGGTACCACATCACATAGGAGACACTGGAACAGGTATGGGTCAGCTTCATTTCCTGATTTGAAACATGAATCAGGGAAGATGGTCGTCACCTTCCAGAAGTAATTTTTGCCATCTAATATAAATGGTATCTGTTTTTCCACATGTTCTAGCCAACGTAATAAAATTTGGTGAAAAATTACCTGTGTTGTGTTCATTCCAAAATGGGTATACATCTCTGTGTCACCTATATTATAAATATCAAAATACAGTCTGATTTACAAAAAATATTTTTATGAACTATAGAAACTAATATTAATTTTACAATAAGATAACAATAGAAAAATCTATAATTTATGCAGTTTATTTTCTGCTTGAATTATTTACTTTTACAAATAACTAACAAACTGCTTCCTGTTTTCAACCACTGTCCAAAATGGAATATTCGTAACGTGTTCTTCAGTTATTATCGAATGCTGACTGTTATCGCTTTTATTGCATGCTGTAATGAACTCAGTCTTGCTAAACTACTGACCGTGTCTGCTGGTTCCTTGCCGTTTTTATGTTTCCTGGTCTGCAGAACCAGTACCCAACCCATCCTTTTGATTGTTTAAGAGTAATAATTTTCATTGTCTGCACCTTTACGTTTTTCTATAAGCTCTGTTTCAGTCCAATAATTCTTCTGGTTGAACAGAAGCTTTTGGAGATGCCATTGTCTGCATTACAAAGAACAAATTGTTAAATGAACCAGTTATTCTAAATAAAGAATCTCTTTTGGTTCTAGATTCTTATTTCTTTATTTTCTCTCTCTGGAAGAAAGTCCATTACACTAGCCCTGTTACAATACTTTAGTTACATGTAAGATTAACTTTGCATTTTCATGAAAATTTCAACATATGTTTTGCTGTAGTAATGTGATGAACAAAATGTTTACTGATAAAAATTGCACAGAATGGAATATAATTGCAACATTTACTTTTTTTTAACTATAAAGGGTTTATATATTATACTTATATATCTGTTTTATATATGTACATGGGTATATTTATAAACTTACATACATATACAAACTTCTGCACATGTGAACACATAGCCACACAATTTTCTGTAAGTTCTTATTTTATGTTAACGTGGGATATATTAAAAATTAGAATGCCAAGAATGGCCTAGAAGTGGCCACTTCAAAACCACAAAGGTTTTTAAGATTAATTTAAAATTACTTATTAAATAAATTTATTGAATAAAAAATAATAATTAAAATGTATAGAATATTAAAATAATATCGAATAAAAATAATAAATTTGAATCAAAATATGCTGTTAAATGGAATGAGTGAATCTTTTTCTATTAATGAAGATAGATTAATTTCAAACTTTAATAGATGTTTAAAAAATTGTTTAGCCTATTTGGAAAAAAATATTTTAAAAATGAATAATTTGAATTTAAATATTTACATTTTTCTTTGTAGTTCAAGAACACTCTGGAGAAAGTAGCAGAGGGGATGTAATGTTGGATGTGGATCCAGAAATAGTTAGGAAGGGTATACGTACACTTATGCAACAAGTTGCTCAAATTGAGAGAGAAAGGGTTTGTATTCTGATGATTTTTTTCATTGTTTTAATACATTGCCTTAGTGTGATATTACGTGTCATACTTGACCATGTATGGTCTGTGTGAATCACAACAAATTCCAGGTCAATATTTATTTCTGAGACTTGTGTTACAACACTACATCACATTTTACTGCATTACATCATTCATTTTCAGCGTCAGAGATCAGTAAAGTTATTGTACCCATTTTATCAATAACTGTTTCATAAAATTATATTTTTTTATGAAGTAACAAAAAATATGTAATTTTCTGTCAATTCTTATATATTCATTATTATTTTTATTTTTATTTTTTATAATTTAGCAATTTTATGTCAGCCATTTTCATTAAAGTTCTGACAAAATTAAAAGAACTTTATTTTTAGTTTTGAACATCTTATTAATTACTTTATGGAAATGACTGTCATTGTTTAGTTATAATAATTATCTTTAATTCTAACAATTTTATTATTGTTATTTTCCACCTAGCAAATAGTTTTATTAATATGCCATTTAGTATGATCTACAAACCCACAAAGTTGCAAAAAACAGTTCCTATAGGGCATGTTGTATAAATTTTCTTTCTTTTTATAGTTAAAAAAAAGAATTATATGAAATACTGTATTTGGGTAAGGAAAAGATACATAAATAAATGCTATTTAGAATTAAAAATTCTGGTGGCCTGAATGGAAGGTTATGCAAGTATTACACGACAGTCATCATCAGTTTTGTTTTCAATGACAGTAGTGAACCATTTTTGCAGCTCAACATTAAACATTATTAAAGAAACATCATTAAGCAAAAATCATTAAAGATTTTGAACTGGCTGAGGAGTAATCAAATTTCTACTAGATTGGTTGTCCACATTTTAAATTTCACAGATTTTTTAATCTTTTCATTGTTGATGCTGCCTGATGATAATAATGGTGATGATAAATGTGACCTGAAATGCAGACTACAATCAGTTCTGGAAGAGGCATCTTTGCTCCTAAATTTCAGAGACTGTCTGAAGCTGAAAAAAGCTAAAAACATTTTTAGCTGAAGCTAAAAGCATCATCATAATTTACCAAGAAATATTACTTCTCGTTTCTCAGATGATATACAGGCATCAAAGCCATTAAGTAAATTTAACAAATTGTATTAAGCAAAATTGCTAATGTATCCCTTTGTCGTGGAATTTGTCTCTACTCAGTTAAGGAGGTGTACACATAAATATGCAACAATATTTAGGAGGAGGGAAAATTAATGCTCTGATGAAATAAAGGTAAATTTACACTGACAATTTTTATCACATTAAGGTACTTCTTGTGAGTTGCTTTTAGTGATAAGTTATTTTATACTGATTTATTCAGAATGTTAGTCATAGGTGACTAATTTATCTTTTTTTTTTTATAAATTTATTTTTTATCGATTTTATATCATAACTGAGTTTTAATTATTCAGTTACTAAACTTTATTTCTTTGTAGGAAATAATTTAAAATATCAAGAAATCAGCAGCTTTTTTCTTCTGAAGATAATGTAAATGCTGCAATAAGTTAAAATGATCAATTTCAATTTAATTTATTCTTTATATCAGCCAATTCTGAATCTTTTTATTATGAATTTCTTTCAATTATAATTTTTTTCTTTTTATTATGGATCTCTTTCAATTATCTTTCTTTCTTGTTGATTCCAAACATAATACAGTAGACTGTTACGATGATTTAATTGGTTTCTGAATTACGGTCTTAAATCAAGTGATCTTAAAAGATCAAGTTCTTAACTTTCTGCAGCAGTATTGTTACCATCTTGACTACACTAGTATTGTTACTGTCTTGACTGCAGTAAGATCCTGCTTTTGTGAATTTTTTGGGTGAAAATAGAGTTTATGGTATCTTAACTGAACAATGAAATTTCTGTATAGTGTAGAAACATGATCATAAGTTATTTTGCAATGTTGAAATTAGGTATGCAGTGCTTTTCTCTTTTTGGTATTGCACATCTGTAGTGGCACACATTTATAGTATACTGTTTAATTAACTTTGAATATCAAACAAGCAGAGTATATTCAGTTTTCTCTCATTTTAGTTAACATATTAGGGGGGTCTTCAGGAAACAGATACAACAATTTTTATAGCTTCATCTCACAATATTCATCTAATATAAAATGTTATGTAATCCCAAAGAAATATTATTAAAACATAAAATCTTATTACATATCCTGCAGTTTCTATTTTGTAATATTACTTATGTAACTTATATTACTTTTCTAACATCACTTGAACATAATGATTTACATTTTGTGTTTATTTTACTTAATTTCAAACCCTAACTCTAGTTTCAGTGAAAATCACCTTCTGCAGAATTATTTGGAAGAAACTGGTGGTTTTTTTTCTGCCATTATACCATTAAAACTTATTAAGCTACAGTTATTAATCAATTATCCTAGTAACGCCCAGTTTATTTGACAAAGTTCTTAATTATGATAATACAAAATAACATAAAAATACAAAATAATAACTGAACATTAAGTAGACAGTGCAAAAGGATGGTAATTAAACTCTTCAATTAAAATGCGAAGATAAATCAAAATATTGTAAAAAAAAGTTTGCCGAGCAAAAAACTGATATATTTTAAATCTAAGTTCCCACTGAAAAACTGCATTCATGTTAAAAAAATACTATGTTGCTATATAAAATTCATTAAACATGAAATGATTAAAGCAGTCTTGGATTGCAAAAGTATTTAGTTGGAAGATGTAAAAACATTTTCTTATATTATTATAAGGTTGGGTAAATAAATATCAAAGGTATCATTCTTATTTGTGTATTTGTTGTCACTTATTTTTATAGAATAAGGAGATCATTATAGTAAGCTATTGTAAATTGGGACTGTTATATTTTCCAAGAAGCTATGATAATTCTTTGATTTAATTTTTTTGTAGTTTACTAATATGTTTATTACATAAAGCTACTCCACACTTATGAATATAATATTCTTAGGTCCAAGTCATTTTTCTTATTGTTTGAAATTAAAAAAAAAACATATCTTAACAAACTGAAATTTTCTGTTGAAAGTAGATTTACATGTTTCCTATGACACATCTTCAAAATAAAAATTTTGTTTTTATGTTTCTAAGTCCCAAAATGATGGCGTTTGTAATTTCTGGATTATTAATATCTTAGTAATTATTACTTTAGTCAAATTACATTTAATTGTTAAAATCTGAATCACTTTATTTTTTTAACAACTCACTTATTTAAATAATATTTCAAATAATCAAATTATTTCAGCAACCATCACAGCATTTTGATACTCCAGTACCTGAATCAGGAAGAAAGTGGAAGTGAATTTTCAACAGAGCTATCATTTAATCCACTATGAAAATATTGTTTTTAATGAATGAGTTTTAAATACTAAAGCAGTTTTAAAAATATTAAATAATTTTATTGTTTTAATAGCCAATAAAATTTATACTTACTGTCATTAGAACACTTTTATTACTGCTGTAAATATAAAACAACATTATAATAATACTGACAATAGTATTTGAAAAATAAAATGTTTTTAAATATGTTAAATAACAAATTAAAGTTTTATTTATTTTTTGTTAAGGATTTTCTATACTTCAGTGTACAAAGTGGCTTATAGTAACTACTGTTTATATTGGTAGGATTCATATTCAGTGGTAGATTCAGTATGTAGCTATAAAGAATTTCAAACCCATTAAAAGATCCCTCCAGTCATTTGAATGTTTACAAATCCTTATGGTATTTTATGACTTAGTTTTCCTCTTATGTCCAGTACTTCTGTTTTCCCTATAAATCCTTGAAGGTAGCATCACTGAACTTTTTTCTTTTTCCTTTTTTCTGTCCGTTCCTGAGATGTGTGGTTAATTGGAACTCAACCATCAAAGAACACCCGTACCCACGATCTAATATCCAAATCCATGCTAAAGTAATTGCCTTTACTAGGATTTGAACCTTAGAACTCTCAACATCAAAATCAGCTGATTTGCAGTGACAAGTTCACCACTAGACCAACCTAGTGGGCTAACATCACTGAATTCAAGGTGAATGAACTTGCTTGTCTGTGAAAATTACTCACATCTACCATACTATTTTAATGGGTACACAATTTCAAGATAATCCCAAGCAAGGTGCAAAATCACTGCAAGAATTAATATACATGAACATATTTTGCTCTTGCCCCCAGCAAAACTGTCAATGTTAATGTGAAAAAAGTCTTTAAATTGTATCATGTAAGTGTGGTGAAAGGATATTTAATTCCATTTACTTTTATTCCAAATAATTTCACATCATATGTTAAGACTGAAATTCTCTTAATGAGACCTAGCTACAGAAGCATAAAGACTTTCTTCTGACCAGATATAAGTGTTAATTAGACCATCCCTTGTAATTTTGCTTCATGTACAAATAAAATTTTATAAAAAAAAATTAGTGTTGTGAATTCAACTTAATTTGTATAAGATTTTTTAACGATCCACCTAAAAAAATCTTAGCAGTAATTTAAATAGTGATGCTACATATTCTTTAATAGAAATCAGTTCAAGAAAGATGTTGAAAAATATTGGTTTGTAGCAAAGAGGTCCCTTAAGAACATTGTAAAATTATATGTTATTCATCTGCATCTTGAAAGTAAAAAAAAAAAAGATGTCAGAATATAATGTTATTTTTATTATGCTGATGATATTGGTTTTTAATCAACTTGTTGATTACATGCATCCCAGGAAAGAAAACTGGAGGAATTGAAATTACTTGCAGAAAAAAATACATTGTATTTGGGGTTTGATCGAACATAAGCTTTCTGGTTTTTTTTTTTTAAGAAAATTTATGTATTATAATAGATATGCTTAAATTAATGTACTGTTTTTTTAAATAGGATGATTTAAAGACACAAGTAAATGGAATGAAGCGGCAGCTGCAAGAGGCTGTGGAACTGCAGACAAAAGTGGATGCAAAACTTGCAAGTGCTACTAATTCAGTGCGACAGTTGCAAGAAGAGAAGGGTAGCTTAGAAGCTAGATTAGGACAGAAGAATGCACAGTTTGCTTCACAGGTATGTGCTACTGATATGTTTGACAATCAGTTGTGTAACTTTTTAATACGAGGGTAAGTCAGTTATTATCCGCAATGTAGTTATAAATTTTATTGCAATAGAAATAGGAAACCTACATGTACATCATTTTTCAACATAGTCTATTTTTCAATGCACTTGGTCCATCGTTGCACAAGCTTCCTGATGCCCTCATAAAAGAAGGTTTTCGGTTGAGCTGCAAGCCAGGAATGCACAGCTTCTTTCACTGTTTCGTCCGAGGTAAATCGACGGCCCCTTAATGCCTGAGTGGACCAAACAACTGGTAGTCAGAAGGGGCAAGATCAGGACTATATGAAGGATGAGCCAGTACTTCAAAGTTGAGTTTCTGGAGTGTTTCAGCAGTGTGGGCAGCAGTATGTGGACGGGCATTGTCGTACAACAAAACAACACCTTTTGACAGCAGTCCTCGGCATTTGCTTCGAATTGCAGGCTTCAACTTGGCAGTAAGCATCTCACTGTAACGCGCACTGTTTATTGTCGTGCCCCTTTCCTTATAATGTTCCAGTACTGGGCCTTGTGAGTCCCAAAAAACCGTAAGCATCAGTTTTCCTGCGGATGGTTGGTTGAATATGGAACCATTCCATATTCTGTCATTACATTACGTTACATTTCCGTTACGTTCTGCTGTTGATGGATCCATGTTTCATCACCAGTGATGATTCTGTCTAAGATGTCCCATTCCTTACCATAGTGATCCAAACGTTTTTGTCAGATGTCCAAGTGCGTCTGTTTATGCAACTGTGTGAGTTGTTTTGGTGCCCATCCTGCACAGACTTTACAAAACCCAAGTCTGTTGTGGATGATTTTGTAGGCAGAACTGTGACTAATTTGCAGACAATGTGCCACTTCATCAATAGTTACTCGTCTGTCTAAGAAAACCATGTCATGTGCACGCTCAATGTTTTCCTCATTTGTGGTGGTAAATGGTTGTCTGGCTCCTTCGTCATGCGTAACACTTGTGCGACCATTTTTGAATTTTTCAATCCATTCGTAGACACTTCGTTGCAGCAACACACTGTTCCCGTACTGTACTGAAAGTCTTGGATGAATTTCGGCCCCTGATACACCTTCCGACCACAAAAAACGGATCACTGAACTCTTCTTTGGTGCAAACAGAAAGCGGAGCAGCCATGGTTAACAGCAGGGCAGCGATATTGGAACTAACCTAGCAGCATCAAACCTGCACAGACATAACAACAATTAAACCACGCATGCGTCATCTACGTAACATGACAGTACTACCAACATAAACAAAAATATAACTAAATTGCGGATAATAATTGAATTACCCTCTTACAAGAGGTTTTGTTAAAATATTTGTGAGAATCAATAGGACTTAAGTATTTTCTAATGTATTTTTACTAATGTAACTGTTCTTCTCATATGCTAACCATTAAGTAGATAACCTATCTATGCGTGCCTGTATTGGCACGCATTTTGTAGATCTTTTGCCTTTTCCGATGAAGTCAATCTCTTTTTTCACTGCTTTATCACATTACTGCTTGAACTACAATGGAGACTACAGATTCCCAAGTAGCTGTCCTTATTCTTTTACTTTATTTAGTCAGAGATAAATCTGGCTTTTTCATAACTATTTTAAATATTAATAATATTAAATATTAAACATAATATTATTGTAATAATATAATATTATCAATGATCACATAATATTAAATATTATGTTATTCTTCTTAATTAAGTTTTAGTTTTGTATGCTGCTTGTCTTTCAGTAAAATTAATTTTTCAAAACACCATGTATTCTGAACTACTGTTGGCAAAGAAAATTGTGTACAAATGAGTTTGATATTTTATAAAAATAAAACTTCATAGATGATCTGAAAATATATTCCATCAGCTTTTTACATTATTATAATATGAAATATTTATCCTTTGAGTAGTAACTATTTTGAATACCTCATCAAAACTGATGGCTGTGCACTTCTTTTATCTTTTTATTTTGGCAGTTCACCAGCAGTGAGAATAAATATACAAGGCAACAAAAAAATAAAATAAAAAAGTAGGAGACATGGCTCTCTTAAATTAGTAGATTGCATCAACTTAATAATGTGAATTATAAAGATCTACATTAAAAAGTTTTGAATTTTTTTAAATATCTTTTTATTTTATAGTGCTCATATCCATAATTAGTCCACAAAATTTAATTTAACTAAAATTTTGGTTAAATTATTTTTTTTTAATTTTTGACACTGTTAATAAGTATCAGTAAAACACTTACTATTGACACAATTATTAAGAACACAATTTGTGAACAGGCACATTTTAAGCAGTAAACACAGTATTCCCAATGCTCTGTTTATAAGTATATTGAGAACGAGAAAAATGTTTCTATTCACAAAAAACAAATTAGATAAACAACACTGAGGATTTACCTTAATTAAAATATCTTAGTATCAACGAAGAACAGTATGTTTGGGAAGTCGCTTGCAATTTGTTTTAGAATTATGTGGTGCATTCTGTTCTTTTGGTGTTAGGTCGGTTACCCTGTGGGTTCATTGGGTATTGCTCAGTAATTAACCAAGACTTCAATTGTAGAATTGTGATTGAATGTGCTTCATTTTGTTTAGTGTTGTTTTGTTTATCGGAATGAATAGTTGCAAGTAACATAATGGTTTTCTTTCAGTAGATGAACGCATTTCTCTCATTGAACATATTCTCCATGAAGGTGACAAGTATTCTGATTTAATGAAGCACAAATTTTCTGAAAAGTATCTAAATACTTCTGTTCCTCATCACAATGCAGTTCAAACTCTTAACAAAATATTTTGGATTTTTGATTGAAATGGAAGACCATATAAACTAAAAACACAGAAGCAGCTAGATATTTCAGATGCTATGGTCGAAAGTCAATCAAAATCAGTGCACAAGTTAGCAGCAGCAAGATATCAGACTTGTGTATTGCTCATAAAGATGTAAGAAAGACTGAAACCTTTCCCTTACAAAGTAATGTGTGTTCAAGAACTAAAGCCTATAGATCATGCCGAAAGGCTAAATTATTGTTAATGGTGTTGAACAAATTCCGTAGGTATCGTCAGCATTAAGTTTTTTACAGATGAAGCTTTGGTTTCTTCTGGGAGGGTATATTAATTCATAAAATACATGACTGTGGTTGACAACTACCCTCCATGAATTATGCAAACAATGTTCGAGACTGGGTCAATGTGAGTAGAATGTGCATTGTGGGTCAAATCTTTTTTGAAAATACTAATAGTAATCATTATTGTGTTGTTTTAACAGACTTCATTAGTCAGTTAACAGAAGTGGAAGTCAATCACTGTTGGTTTCAACAAGATGGCGCCATAGTGCACACAGCTAGCAAGTCAATGATTTTTTACAAAATGTCTTTGGTGAACAAATAATTTTGAGTGTTTTGTGGCCTGCACGATCACCTGATCTGACTCCCCCAGATTACTTTTTATGGGCATGCAGCGAAACAAGTGGTGTATCACAACAGACATGCACAACTGATGAAGTAAAAACCGAAGTAATGGAATACATATGAGACAGTCCAATACATCAGCTGGTTAAAGTGTTTGAAAACAAAGTGATATGTGTAGTGTTATATTGATGTTGAAGGTGCTGAAGTAATTTTCAGCACCTTTTATTCCCATTATAAACAGTTCCAATTATTGTTATATCTGTTTCTATAAAATAATGAAACAAAAATACAAAATAATAATTAAGAAAGTTTCTTTATTACACTTCCATTATTATTCCAGTGTAGAGTAACTTTCCAACCACTATGTAAAATAACTGATTTCTTGTACTCTTACAAACTCTTTAGTTTGTTTGGTATTTTTTCTACATAAATTATGAGCTCTTTAGTTTTAGGCTTTGCAAAAATAAAAATTTCCAGATGTTTTAAAAATAAACTTCATCACCTTTTTCATTATTTTATTGTGTATTTGGTGTTACTGAACTTTTACTTTTTATAATTTTTTTAGTATATAATGGGAGTGATGATCAAGTCAAGCTATGCAACAGAAAGTGGCTCTTTTTATTCACATCATGATTACACAAAAAATAATTAGTAAAAAATAAAAGTACTGTTTTTTACATTTTTTTGTTGCTCCTCATACATGTAAATAGCTGATAAACTGCTGAAATGAAAACTATAAAAAAATTCAGTCATCAGTTTTGATGATGATTTTCAAAATATTTATTACTAAAAAAATAAATATTTCATATTTTAATGGCACCATAATTATAAAAATGGGATAAAAAATAATAAACAATCACAATATTAATTAGTTTTGCATTGGCTATGTTAATTCTTAAGTGTAAAATTATATAAGAAAAAGAAATACTTTCACATTGTGTGATAATCTAAAGTACTTTTGATAAAAGTATAAATTATTTTTTTGTATCTGGTGTAGGATTTATTCTTGAGATTCTCATCTTTTGGCAGTAAGAAATTACAGGATGAATAATTAGCACATTTATAGAAATTAAAGTCATTTTGAATCTAATTTATTTTTTCTTAATTTCATATAGAAAGTGTTGTTTAAAATAGTAATCAAATATTTTTTAAATACATACCCTAGAATTTGGTAATTATTTTATTTTACTTTTAATAAAATAGAAACATTATCTTATAGCATGATTAATAAAACGCTTTTAAAAAACAAGTTGATAATTATTTAAATGTAACATTTATCTGAGTATTCTATAATACCTCTCTTATACTTTTTATATTTATTTTCCATGAATACCAAATTTTTGAGTTACTGATACTCTGATGAATGGAACACATCTAATATGATTTACAGCTGGGAAGCAGCTGACTCACACAGAAAGACTCCCCCCCACAAAATGATAGACTGGGACTTCTACTCCAGATTTAAATTAATAACTTCTGTATAAAAAAAAAGGAAGGGCCAAAATATGTTGACTATGTTTTTGTAGAAAATATTCTTTTTAAATTGGATCATGATGTGCCAGCTTCTATGGCATGAGTGGTAGTGTCTCAGCCTTCCTGGTCAGGCATGACAGTTTTACACACTACAAAATTGTCATTTCATCTCATCCTCTGAAGCAATACTTAACAGTGGTCCTTGAGGCTAAAGAAAAATTGGTTCAGTAGATCTTGCATTAAGAGAAGAGAATTCAAAATTATCTTATGTAAAAAAAAAGAAGAAGTTATTTGATGTATAACTTAAATAAGTTTGTTTGTTAAAAAAAAAGCTCTTTGAAAATATTGTAACATTATTTTTCATACTGCCAAACAGGTGCACATGTTGACATGCAAAGCTGGTTTTACATCTGATAAGAAGTTATGAATGCATTAATTTATCTGGATAGATTATTGAAAGTTTATATATTCTTATCATAAGCATTGTGTAATCCTAGAAAAAATGATAAAAAATGGAAACTTAAACCTACGATGAATAATTATATACTATACTACATGTTTTCTTTAGGAAAACCCAATGTGAATGATGCTAAATCAGTTAAGGGGTCAGTAGTTTTATACACTAAAAAATTTTTAAATAAAAAATGAAACAAATAAATGAAAATTTGCTTGTCATAGAGGAACTTGTATAGTCACTGCATTAGGTATTTATTTTATTCTCTTAAGATTAGTACAAGATGTTATCTTGTCCAGTACAAATTTTTTGAAAACTAATGAAAGTTGAAACTTAATGAAAGTTTTGTATATAAATCCTGACTTGGGATTTGACACTATCTTCTCAAAACAAAACTTGAGTAATGCAGATCAATTAACGAGTCCATGAGATTTGAACTTTTTCAAAAATATGAAAAAATTGAATAAATTAACTAATGATATAATTTAGCCTAATTAACAATTTAAGAACAACAAAAAACAAAGGCAAGTATTTTGTACAAAATATGCATACAAAAGTGCACTCTATAAAAAATGATTAAATATTAAATGACAATCTCTAATATTTTGGACTTTAATACAAAAGGCTTTTTGAAGCTATTTGTAAGCACTTCATCAATGTAATATTTCTCTATTTCTAATAACGCCTTTCTTAAAGAGGTTAGAAAATCTTTTTATGTATATGAGTGATTTGTTCAGTTTATATTGTTTTATGCCAAATTTTATATGTTTGAAAATATCACACTATTTAAACATCTTAAGTACTTGTCATAGGTTGTGTATTTTCCATGTTGTCATAAATTTAATCCATACTGTTTCTTTTTTAAACAAATAAATGCTCAAGATGATATGGGATAGTATCAAAACCAACTATCACACCAATAGATACCTATGATTGCACAAATAGATAGGCTGGATGCATATTCAATCACATTTACAAGAAAACGTATAAAAATTAAACATAACAGAATTATGTTTTTCTAATCAGTTCTTAGAAACAAGACAAACACACAAAGATCAGAATATGTAAGACAAGCACCATTTTTTAGATGAAGGTAGTATAATATGTGGTTGCCAATTAGATCTGAGAAATCATTTGGAAGAAAATATTTAAGGGTGTTGAAAGGAACCTGTTTAGTATTTATTAATTTTAAAATACAAACTTCATGAAAACTATATTAAGACATCTAAATCTAGTTGATAGTTAATAGATGCATATGTAGAAGGTAAACATTGTAAAAGAGGACAAAAAACAAAATATTTAAAACCGTTAACTAAGAATACATGGATGTAATTATGTTCGAGGTTAGAAGATTATCACAAATCAGAAAAGAATAGGGAATAGAATCAAACCATTCAAATGACATGACAGAAAAATTATTGACCATTTTTATGATTAAGTTAATTTTAACTAATGAAACAAGACTTGTAGAAAACTGATGAGTATAAAAAAACTTAAAACATATTTTCAAATCTGAACTTCATTTAAACTACGTAAAAGTGATCACTTTAATAATTTAAATTACCCATACATGTTTTGAACTAAATGATTTGGAAGGGAATAAGAGACAGTAAGAATTGCAATAAGTAGCACATTTTGAACCATTTGTGGATTATCATTCCCAATACTTTAAACACTAACTACTGAAATCACTGCTAATTTTAACTGTATGGTATTTGTTAATTATAAAATACTGTACTTGTCAGTATTTTCTTCTTTGCATTACCATTGTGTTTCACCTAGAAGATTTTTCTTTATCAAATAAACTTTATTAATTTGATGTACTTATAAGAGATAATAGCTTAGAAAATATATAGTTTTAGAATGCATTTCATACTTCTCACTTTTAAGTGTTCTTCTTGAAATGATTTCTATTATTTTCTAGGCTGAAGTGTTGCAACAGAAATCTGAGGAAGTTCAAACTTTGAGAGAAAAAGTAACTACTCTAGAGCTTTCTGTACAAAGTGGATCAGAAGAAAAGATTATGTTTGAGGTAAGTGGTGATTATTAGTATGCTAAGAAAATAATACAATACAAAAAATTTATAGGTGACAAATAAGGATAATTAAGAATTTATGGAAGAATTCAGCAGATATTACCTTATAGAGCTGTCTAATTGATCTGCAAAGTGGAACTACAGAAAATTTAATAAATATTTATGATTAACATTTTCTTTGATGAACATAATTCCTTGATTTTAATTCTCCAATGATTTCTTTTCAAATGATTTTTCACTCCTTTTGTGTTATGATATTCTTATTTATAAGTGACCATGATTGGATTAACTAAATTACTTGCATGCTTTAAAAATATATAATTTTTTTTAAACATTTGATAAAATCTCGCCTGTGGTTTATCTTAATTTATAGGATAAGTTTGAGAAGTTAAGACAAGTTCTTAATCGTATCGAAGTTGAAAAAAGATCTTTACAAGAAGAACTAAGTCGAAGTGAGTCTAGAGCTACTAAACTGGAACTTCAACGTCTAGGGTTAGAAGGTGATTTACAACGACTACAAATGGTTCTTCAAGAAAAGGATTCTGCAAATCAGGTATCTCACTACAATTGCTTGTATTTTTTGTTAGTAATTAATTGTTACTATTTTATTTTTACTTATTGGTTATTATATATCTACATTTGTTGAATTTCTTGTCTAGTAGGGTTCAATTAATATTTTATAAAAACTACCAACAAACATAAACAAAATAGAAATAAACATACCAATTTATATGATAAGCTTTTTGATTTCAAAGATTCATCATAAATTATAAATATTATATCACTGAATTCTATCCATCATTATGTATAAAATCTGATAATCATCATGACTAGATGAATCAAATGGTGATTACAGTTAAACTATTAAAACAAATGTGCCAATTTAAATAGTTCACCATGTTTTTGATTTAGAATTTTATAATTGCCGAATTCATGAAATTAAAAAAGCTTTTGTATAAATTGGTAAATTTATACTATAATAATTGATATCTTCTTGTTTGAGAATACAAAAAATATTTTTTATTAGTTTATAAAATTATTTTTAAACAACAAAAGTTAGGTTTCTCTTTTCTAACATTCATTTTTTTACTTTGAATTTCTTATTCTCATTTGTTTCTTAACAGAGGAAATGAAATGGCTCATAAGACTGATTTCTACAATTTTCACATAATTAATTTGTTTTTAATCACACTTCAACAAAGGAGAGGTCACTTTTTCCATTGATAAAATACTGTAGGTTTTTCTAGTAAAATTTAATTAAAAAAACATTCAGTTACTGATATATTAATGATTTAAAAATGAATAGGATCGTCAATTTAAAAATTGCAGAAACAAAAATTGTCATACTTATTTTTTTCAATGAGAATATAATTTTTATTATGTACCAATACAGAATTCCATTGAAATATCCCAATCCATTGTTTAGATATTAAATTGTTCTGAATACACACACATAAAATGACTTAACAGATAAGTTAGATGTGTCTGGACACATGGCAGGAATTGTAGGAATAGTTTTCTAATTTTACACTGAAAAATACAATTAAACATTTCTCCATGTAATTTTTTTACTCTACTATTTCAAGGTACATACACAAGTTAATTTTTTTTTTTTGTTCGGGGGTGAAAAACGCCTGAGCGTTATCATCGCCCGGAATTTTTATTAATAAAAGGGTAAAATAACTCCAAAATAATAAAACTTATAGGCGTAAAATTAATATAAATCATATAAAAAAAATTTATTGAAACAAAAGTCAAAAAAGTGAAATAAAACTCAAAACTAATATCGCAGACGAAGTCTTTAAAATATAAAAGTTAAAATAATAATATAAAGGAACTATATAAAACTTACCTAATTCCGATAGGTTGAGCAAAAGGCGCCCTTCTCGGATAATAAAATTAAAGACGTAGAACCAAAAAAAAATCAAAATTTAAAGTAAAGATTAAAGATTGTCAAAAACTCTTCTAGCATAAAAATATATATGATAATATTAATTTTTTGCAGTAACCTGGTACTTTGCAAAAACAGAAACATCCGGTTCAAAATTTTGTTATTATTGTACAAGATATCACAGATGTTTCTGGGTAGATTAAATTTACGACGCAACGCCGTATAACATATGCAGTCTACAAGAATGTGGTGCACAGTCATGCGGCAGTTGCATTGTGTGCATAGGGGAGCGATTCCTCCTGACATTAGGTACTCGTGTGTGATCCTCATATGTACTACCCGTAACTGACAGAGGACCACTTCCTCACGACGAGTTTTTCTGCAAGAGGAGCCCCATGGCAACACTGAATTTTTAATCCGTCGGAGTTTATTATCGACGGTAGTCGCCCAGTCACTTTGCCACCTTGCTCTCATTGATTGTTTTACACGATTAATAAAATCAATGGTAGTAACTCGGGTGGTGAAAGGAGGTTGAATACACGCTTCTTTGGCAGCATAATCTGCTTGTTCATTACCTGGAATCCGTACGTGGCTAGGGACCCAGCAAAACCTTACTTCTGTGTTGCAATTACCTAACTCAGCGATTGCTTCATAAATTTCAATGACGAGAGGATGTTTGGAATAAAAGTTTTCTAACGCCTGGAGAGCACTACATGAGTCACTGCAAATAAGAATGTTTCTATATTTAGGGTTAATGATATTTAGAGCCTTATTTATAGCGAGTAGTTCAGCGGTGAATACACTCCTAATACCTGGTAGGCCAAACATATTAGTTCTTTCATTGACAACAAAAGGACATCCAACGGTATCGTCTTGTTTCGATTCATCAGTGTATATCACCGCGTCTGGGTTCGTCTTGGTGAGGATATACTGAAACATTTGCCGGAAAACAATAGGTGGTGTTGATTGTTTATCGTATGTTGCAAGGTCAAATGTAAAATTTACAAGGTTTATTCTCCACGGATATGAGCACGGACATGATGAGAAGAACGACGGAATGTCAACATTTATATGCTGCAGCAGACGTCAGGTATGGACACCCAAAGGTGCAGTACAGCGTGAACGGTCCTCATACTTCCTTCAATTAGGATTTCCAAGGACTGGGTCAAAAGCCGGGTGATTTGGTTGTCCTTTGAGATGAGCAAAATAAGATAATAAAAGCTGGTCTCGTCTATCCCAAAGTGATAGCTCGCCACAGTCTACAAGTAAGCTTGCGATAGGGCTTGATATAAACGCACCTGTGGCAAGCCGAAGAAAATCATGATGTACACCGTCCAGCATTTTAAGCATGTTTTGACGAGCTGAAGAGTAGGCCACACAACCATAATCTAAACGGGAACGAACAAGGGAATAGTAAAAACGTAACATACATGACCAATTGGCTCCCCAATTGGTGTTACTAAGGACCCGCATCATATCTAAATGTTTGGAACATTTTGTCCTTAATTCCTTTATATGTTTGACCCAAGTAAGTCTGTTATTACCCAACTAAGACAGGAGCCTATACACAATTGGTAATGCTGTTTATAGCTACAGAAAACAACGTGCTACTTAATAAACTACCTTGAGATACTGCATTCTCTGAGACAACACTGTCTGAAAGTGAATCATCTACACGAACACAAAACGTTCGGTGATATAAGAATCCCCGGATAAAAGCAAGCATATTGCCCTTGATTCCCCATCTCTTGAGGGTGTTAAGAATGTGTGTGTTCCATTATTCAGTAGGCAAAGGTCCAAGTCTTGTCTCAGTCTGTTTATCACATTTCCTCGAGTAGAGCAGATGGTTGAGCCCTAGGAAATATGGTGGGCATTGAAGTCTCTTACTATTAACGATGGAGATGGTATTCGTGTGAGGAGGTTTGAGATATTCAGAGCACTGAATATGGTGCATAAGGTGTATGCTGAAGGGGATAGAGATCTTTACTGCAACAGCAGGAATGAGAGTGGTCAGTTGAATCCTTGTAGCCGATACCTCATCCTTCATGAAAATAGCCACTCCATCACTCTCTCTACTGTCTATTATACAGTCGTATCTCTCACAGAAGTATCCTCTGAATGTTATTGAGTCATGTAAAAGATGAGTTTCCTGGAAACAAATGATTATCGGATCATGTATATGTGCCAGTATTCCAATATCTTCAATGCGGGACCGAAGACCTCTAACATTCCACTGAATAATGTTCATAAGTGACTTCAATTGCAAGATAATTGAAGCTGGCTGCACTGTCACTAACAGGCAGGGAGAGATCCTTGCGAATTTGATGAATCTACATGGACTATATTGCTTAAATGATGGTATTCCCATGTACATGGCCTAGCCATGTACACTCTTCAGTCCTCGATCTCATTATTCTGGATGGTCGGTGGGATCGGAGCTTTGCTCCTTGAAGGTGCTTACGAAGGATATTGCTAGCAATCATCTAGACACATCAATTGAGTTGCAAGATCCGTCATTGAGAGTGAGAGTCGGTGCCCCCCCCCACCGTTCCGTCTGTCCAACTGGCAGGTGGACATGGTTGTAAATAGAGTAGTAGAAAAAGTGATTGTTCAATTGAATTTGACTCCAGAGGTACTTCAAGAGATTATCAAAGATGAGATTGCACGGTTCGAGATGAAGTATCAGAGATAAGAGATTTGGTAGGTGCCTTCCTGTATTGACAATGGATAGGGCGAACTGTGAGGTGAAAAGACTCTTCCCTTGCGCTGAACGATAGTTGGCCCTCCAGTTTTTGAGAGGAGAAGATTTACTGTTGATGAAGTTATCATGGCAATAAACTGGGAAATGAGAAAAGTCCGCGGCCGGACGGAATCCCGGCTAAGGTGCTAAAGGGTCTAAACGGTAAGGTACCATGGGCCATAGTAGGCATTTTCAATAAAGAACTGGAAAGTGGGACATTCCCAGCCTGTTAGAAGGAAGGGCGGCTTGTCTTCCTTCCCAAAGGTAGTGTTAATGACATGGCCGGAGGGTTTAGATCGTTATGTCTCCATAACAATTTGGGAAGAGTTGCTGAAAGGTTGTTGTTTGCGAGCCCAGTGACTCCTCTTGCTGGTTGTTATAAGCGGTTATAGAATACCCTCGCGGGAGGCAGTCTGCGTTATAGCCGGAGTCAAACCAATAGATATCTTGGCTAATGAGCGTAAGGAACGCTACATTTCCAAGGTAAATAACTTATTGACGTCAGAACGAAAACAGGAGATTGAAGACCGTGGCCTTGCGTCTTGGCAGATTAGGTAGGACAACCCACCGGGTTGGTCTAGTGGTTAACGCGTCTTCCCAAATCAGCTGATTTGGAAGTCGAGAGTTACAGCGTTCAAGTCCTAGTAAAGCCAGCTATTTTTACACGGACTTGAATACTAGATCGTGGATACCGGTGTTCTTTGGTGGTTGGGTTTCAATTAACCACACATCTCAGGTATGGTCGAACTGAGAATGTACAAGACTTACACTTCATTCACACTCATACATATCATCCTCATTCATCCTCTGAAGTATTATCTAAACGGTAGTTACCGGAGGCTAAACAGGAAAAAGAAAGAAAAGATTAGGTAGGACGAATCCCGCACAGGTCGCTACACGCAAGGTATATCTCCTATTGAAATATGAGAAGGTCTGCAGAGGGAGTTAAATCGATCATGGTAGGATTCCGGATGGCTAGAGTTCCGACCTAAACATTGGATTGGTTGGAGTAGGCGCATTGGCATTGTACCACGGTTATATTGGTATCGTTTGTGATTCGATTTGGGGCTCCCTCTGGCGAGGGTGGCCGCGTTGCCGGAGTATGGTAGCCCGTGCGACCGGGGGCGTGGCTTCGTTCCTCCAGTGGCGGTCCTGGTTGTGACTTTGTAATGCCGCGTGAGACTCCATGATGGGACCGGATTGGTGGTGCGGGATTTGCCCCCGGCTCCTGCGCGGACTGGAATGAGGTTACGTTCCCCTTGTTAGGTGACATAGATTGGTCGACTTATTGGGTGTAGGTCTAAATTTCTATGTTGCATAAAACACAATTTTGATTGGTATGAGTGTAGCACTGATTATACTTACAACTCGTTCGTTTTCTGAGTTATTCGCAGTCACGAACGTTGTCAAATTTAGACTAAGCGCGGGGTCCGCGCTTCCGCGTTCTCTGTTAGTTAGTATGAAGGGATCATGTTAAGTTGGTTGTGAAGATGTCCGTTTGAGGCCTACTTGAAGGCAAAGTTTTAATTATATTTTACTGATGCAAATGTCTGCCGAGGCATTTACATCGATGGCATCCCGATCGAGGGCTGGCTGATGACTGTAAGATGTAATTAGTTAGAGGGTCTAAAGACGACCTCCTGTAAAGTCCCTCAAAGCTCGGATCGGAGGGGGTGGTGTGGTAACCAGTAGCGTTAAAAGGTGGGTGATTTCCTCTACGGGGTTAGGATGAAGATTTCTCCGACGTTCCATCGCTACTCTCCAAACCGGTGCCGCGTATAACAGGGCGGACATCATGGCCACCATAATCACCTTGCGCTTAGACGCCTTCGTAGCAACTTGCGACGTCATCAACCTTCTCAAAGATAACTGAGTCTTCTTCGCCTTATCACAACTATCTAGTAAATGACTATCTAGTAAACTGACTCGCCTTATCAGTGGTGACACCTAGATATTTGACTCTAGTCCGAGATTGCAAATAGTACTCGCCTATCCTAAAGGCAATATAGCCAACCCTTCTTCTACCCGTCAGGTTAATAAATTCACTCTTCTCCGGTGCAATAGTGAAGCCATGTCTCGTCATCTAAGTGTCAATCACCGCCAGCGCCTCATTATTGCCTTTCTCCTGCAACTCTAACTCTGTTTTCCCGCTGACCGGCACAGCCAGATCGTTCGCGTAGGCAATAGTTTTCGTATCATTTGGCAGACGAAAAAGAAGGACACCATCGTAAAAGATGTTCCAAAGGAGGGGCCCAGGACTGATCCTTGCGGGCCCCCCATACATCTGAAAACGCAGATACCCGCTTTGTGTTTCGGCAGTCACAAACTTGTCTTGCAAATATTCTTTTATCTGCCTTTCTCAGTTAAAGCTGCCATGATTGCATTCCATGGGACGGATCCGAATGCATTCCGAATATCTGCTAGAAGCAACATCGGCATCTGCCGAGTGGGTCGCCATGTCCCCTGTCTGACTGTTGCAGCCAATCTATCACTTGTTGCACCGCCTGTGCGGTTGACCGGCCTTTCCTGAAGCCGTACTGATTCGGGTGAAAGCCCTCTACAACATCCAACTTGCCGACATTCCGATCCGCCAGTACTCGCTCAACCATCTTCCCTATATTATTGGGCGGAAATCTTCAGCCTGGTTATCCCTACGATTCTTCAGCAAAAATACTAACTGGGCCTCTTTCCATCAGATTGGTAAGGACCCGATCCTCTCATTCACCACCTCCACAAGTCCCAGGGAATCTGTTGCATCCAGCCCTTGAGGACCCGGGCCGGTACACCATCAGGACTTGGACACTTGTTGTCCCGCAGCCTATCAACCGCCGACGAGACCTTCCCGAACGTAAGGCGTCTTCTCTCAAACTCACAGGGCCCGATCGTCTCCTGTTCACCACAGGGAAAAAGTCTCGCCACATCTCTTCTGGCTCTCTCGTCCATCAGGACAGGCAGGCGTCTCCCAAACCGCTTGGTAACTATGCTGCCTCCAGAGATCCCTGTCCAGGTTCACACACAGCTCAAGCCACTTCTGCCGCTTCGCTTGTTTAATCTCGAAATTAAGAGCCCTCCTGCAGTTGATGTCTTGCTGAGCGGCCATCTCATAGCCCGGCCGGGTGTCACGTCGGAGCCTCTACTTGATTCTTCTCAATCGCTGTAACTCACGGCGAAATCGGGCAACATGCGGTGTCCACCAGTAGGCGGGCCTGTGTCCCTCATGGTGAACCGGAAAGGCAGACATCTCACGATGTATCTCATCCTGATGAACCTCCGGCGATAATCGAAACCCGTCTTCAACCTTTGCTGCCACATTCAAGACACTCACTGTCTTCACTTGTCGCTGGGAAAGCTTGTAAGGCACCACTCGCTCCCAGACCCGAAACAAGCGCTCCTGAAGCTCCAGGAGCGTCGGTAAGTGATCACTTGCTGTTTCATCATCCAAGACTCGCCAGGCACATAGATCCTGATTTCAGCTAACATCCAACAATGAAAGATCCAGCACCGAGCTGTGATGCCGAACATCATATGTCAGCATCCCATCACTGAACAATAGAGTCCTGTTAGCTGCATCATATCCGTCAGAATTTGACCCCGCCGATTAATATGAGAACTTCCAGCCTCAATGGCCTTACAATTGAAATCACCTTGCACTATAATCTTTCTAGTGGCCCTAACGATCACATCCTACAGCTGACTCATGAAGACATTGTAATCAGCAAGCTCGCAATTTGGCGACATATAAAACACCCACCATTACGACCTTTGGCAACTCGAGCGCCACGGCCTCTGACAACTCGACCGCCACTATGCCAGACTTCCGTTCAAGCAACCGCCAGCCGTGTCTGTTGCTGACACTACGAATAACGATATCCCCGTTCGAATCGGCACACCAGCCGCTCCTGGCTGGCTGCCTCTCTCCGGTTGGGTTCAGTTACTACTAGCAAGTCCACATCATATGTCTTTGCCATTTCCCCGACCAGATTATGAGAGAGTACACTCCTGTTAGCGTTCAACAACATGAGTTTAAGCATTATACGATTTCGTACATACACTCCTCCCGTGCGTTGCTCCCCGCTGCCGCATTCCAAGCACATCTGAGGTTCCCTGACACTGTAATTGTAGTACAAATCTGCTTTGTTCGGTCATCTACACTCAGAACTTCGGTGGCCTATGAGCCAACACCTGTAGCAGCGATCCACGTCCTCCCGTATATAGACCCTGCAGAGAACCCATCTTTTACGTATGTGTTCATCAACCAATTTCTTTGCTGCCCTGTAGGTAGTGATCACTGTTATGTTCATTGTTTCTCCGTGTACGCAGGTTCGCATACGATCTGCCCGCAGCTTTAACCACTACAGTCCTACTGTCGTTCCCCGGGGGATCGATTTCTTAACGTCAAGTTCATACTGATTTGTGCCGGGTCCAACTGCGGCATCACCACCTTCACCATCACCTCCCGACCTCGTGTTAGGTACATCAGTATCTTCTTAATTGACACATTAATTCCCCCTTCCGGTAAGATAAAGATCAGTACGTTTCCACTTCCGAGGACCCTCTTCACTGCCTGCACTATAGCATCCAGGGAATCTCGATCGCCCTTCCTGAAATCATAATAAATGCCAAAACGACTTTTTGAGGCCACCTCCGAGTTCTTGTCCATAATCATCGTGACGTCTCTGACTACATCATCAGGTTTGATGTCAGGGTCCTGGGCTGAGCCCTCACCCGCAGACTGCGTCTGGGACAGATTTCTAAAATAACATCTGTCCCCTGCTTCCAGGGATAGATCCTTAAATCACATTGACCTTCTGAGTAATACCCACAGGCCATCTGTGAGGAATTAAATCAGTCATCTCATCATCAGAAAGGATCTCTAACAGAATATTTTCCATGGTAACTTCTTTGAGTCCTTCTGACTGTGTGGTTTGTGAAATCCCAGCTATAGGAAGGGATAGCTTGGTAAGTGCCTGCAGATCTTTCTGGATCTTGACTAGGTCCTTTTCATGTTGAGTAATATGTTTACCCACCCCAATCCCAGATGCTTCTGCAGTGTATAAATCACGAGGTTTAACTGGTTCACCAAGTCCTTCAATCCTCCAAGAACATGGTCCTCCTCTTCAGACGACACTGGCCGAACCCTTTTCGTCTCCTTTGACTCCTGTTGTCAAAAGTGATTGCTTTGAATGTGCCTCCAAGGTCCCAGGAACACCTTTCTCTGCTGATCTTGCAGACAGGAGTGAACTACAACGCCACATCTTGTCACTACTGTTATGAGGGCCGTATTCCAATTCACAATAATACAATAACACAGCGAGTCAATGTTATCAAGAGATAACCATTAGCTAAATTAAAATTAAAATTTATTCTGATAACCAAATAATAATATTAGTCTGTACTAGTAGAAGGTAACCTCTATTGTTATTCTACCGAAACTAGTTAACTGATGAAGTTACTGCCAGTGGCAGGCAAAACTGAACCTTATTAATACACTGTTCGAGATTTAGTTCATACAAAACTCTAAAAATACTAATACCAAACACACACACACACACACACGCAAAAGTTTTCCAAACTCACATCAGTACCTAATTCAACACATTCATATGAAAACAAATCCTAAAAAATATCAAGAAACTCCTAAAGAAACAAAAGGCTACAGAACCATCCAAAAACAGCCATTCGCTCTGACTACCAGCCAGACACGTCAACATAACCTAACACTCACTTTGTTTGCTACCCTTGTCTAATTAACATTAAATATATAGATGATATACAACTTATTAATAATAAAAGTGATATCTAGACTAAATACAAAATGGGTTTGAATTAAATAGTAATATTTAAAATGAATTAACTAATTTACTGAATTAATGGAAAAGAACTGCTAGGTTAATAAAGAATACATGTAAACATATAAACATATGTAAGCATATAAACATAGTATCATCCCTATAATTATCAATATCAATTAATAAACCTATTTACTTTTTTATCAGAAATTGCAAGATAAGTGTGAAAATCTAAATCGAAGTGTGTCTGGATTAGAAGAACGTTGTGCTTCTCTTAAGACAACTATAGATCAACTTAATGTTGCACTTGAACGGGCCTCTGCTGCTGAAACAGAATTACGAGCAGAGACTCAAAGTCTACAACGCACTCTGATAGATACATCGGCCACTTCTCAAACAAGCAGTGAGAAACTGAAACAGGTAAATCTTAAATCTTTAATAAGTATTATTATCACAGTATGAATAGAATGATGTTTGTTGATTGATAACTAGTTATAGTTTTGGAACAACAAACAGTAAGACTAATAAAGCTAGATTGAATAAGATTAAACTGTTCAGCAGTATATTAGAACAAATAAGATGTGACATTCACATCTTATTACACACACTACCACACACTTAAATCATTATTATCACACACTACCACTCACTTCTCCAACCACACATAAAATCTTCTGTGGTTAGATTTATATTTTATAAATTGTTTATTAAATTTTTTATAATGCATCCATGCATATTGCTTAAAGATAAAAGTATATTATCTACTCAAAAACAGTAGTTGGTCAAAATAAGTTTTTAGATACTGTTAAATTGAATTCCTGGTTTCTTAAGACAAACCACCTCAAAACCAAACTAATAATAATTACTGAACTACGTCTAGTTAGATGAAGTACGTCTCTAAACTTCATCTGCCTTGTTAATTTTCTTTCAGTTACTCTGATTTTGTCATCAGTCTAACCCTTCACATTCTGTGCATCATTTATTTTCTTTTTAACGTTCTTTCTACTACTTTTTATGCCTTGTTTCATTGTTACATCTTTTTTAAAGAGTTAAATCTCGAATAATTTATGGCTTGTTTTTTTCTCTCTTATTATACTTATGACTTCAGTAATATTAGTTTCCTAAAAAAACAGTTGTAACAAAGATCTTTCAGTGTAAAAATATGATCTTTTGAACACTTAATATTCTGCTTTTTGGAATCTTCATAATGTAGTGTGTGAAAAATGGTCTGGTGTTTTTAATTTCCTCACAGTAATATGCCTTGATTGGCTTTTTTTTTGGTAATTTTATAAAATAAATTCAAAATTGATAAGTGTATTTTTCATTATCTTGAACAAAAAAACACTAGGTATTTGTGCAGAGCTCTAGTTATACGCATTGATAGAACACAGTAAAAGATAGCTCCTTCCTTCTGCATCATCTGAATTATCTGTGCATTTGGTTAAAAAAAAAGTTTTTCTCATTAAAAAAAAATTGCTTCTGTCTTTTACAAAGAATTTGTCACGTATTTACCATAGTAAAATTTTGAGCTTGTTTTTTTTGTGTGTTTTAAATGTTTATTTTTTACTATTTTTTTATCATTTCTAGAAAAAGTAACAAGTTAATTTTGTAACATCTTTTAAAAATTCTATTTTCTTTTTTTATAAGTTTTGTACATTATTCAGACAATTCATAATCTCATTTTGATTAAATTATTATTGATTTCATACATTAATTTTTTTACTGTAATTATTGCTGTCTTCTTCTATAGATAATGTAACATGCTGTATATTACAATTTCTATAAAGATATTTTCTGCACTTTTCTGTTGAAATTATATAAGCATCATCGAGTTGCAGCCTGACTTAACACTTGTTAGCAGACAAATATTAGTGATATGAGTCTAAAAAACCTTTATTGGCAAATTTATTTAAAATTACTGATAAGTTATTTATATTGAAGATACTGTATTTTAAGTTACTAATATTTATAGATTTTCTTGTTTTAACAAATTCAACTGAATCACAATTTGGCTTTAATGCATTAGATGGTTTGGCTTAAGAAATCAAGATTTCAATTTAATAGTAATTAAAAACTCATTTTGATGAATTACTGGTTTTGAATAGATAATACATTTTTATCTTTAAAAGTTAAAAAAGATAGATCTTTAAAGATTTTTAAAAGATCTTTAAAGATATGCATAAATGCTAATTTTATAAACTTATTTATTAAATTAATAATTTGTTTATTAATAAACAAGTTTATAAAATGTAAATCTAACCAACAGAAGAGTTACTTGTGTTGGTTAGACTACCAGTCACTTCTCCCCCACGCTTACGTGTGGGGGAGAAGTGAGTGGTAGTGTGTGTGAATGTTGCATCCTTATTTGTTCTAATCGTCTGCCAAACAGTTAAATCTTAATCAGTCTAGCTTTACTTGTCTTAGTGTCCTCTGTTTTACAAATGTGTAACTATATTTTATCAATTCATTAATAAAAAAGTGATGATTTGTAGCATTTTCATATTTACTAACATGGCTTCTGTTTTGTGGATTTTTAAATCTTCTAGACAGTTTTTGTTACACCTGTGGTAAATTTACAGCTAAGGCCAAAAGTAATTCTAACCTGATTAGCTGCATATAATTTTTAATAAAAAAATTAACATAATTTTTTCATTAGTAAAAATGCATTTCATATTTTTTTTGCATTTTATAATTTTTTTTCATATAATTTCTATTTTGATCAGCTACTTCGTAACCGAGATAAAAACTGGGTACTTTATGTTATTTATATCATGATCAGTAAATCAAACTAAATCGTCGAAAGGGAAATAACCCATTTACTGTGGTGATGGTATGATAAGAACCTAAGATAAAACTACATTGAATGCTATTTTTGTCTGAAAAAATGTATTTGGATATTCATTCAAAAGTAAGACACCCAATAAAATATTCAGATGTATCCTCAGCTTTAAAGTCAATACTGCACAGATTTACCTGTACCTGTATCACATCTGGCCTAACAGACCTAAAGGTTCAAGGAATATCTGATAATAATGCGGTGATAAAGAAACTATTGAAGAATTTCATTCTATGTCATGAGAAATCCCCTCATTTAATTCAACAAGATGAACTTAATAGTTTACAATTTTAATTAATCAAAGCAGTTAGCTAAATTTCCATGTTTTAGACAACCATTAAAAGAAACCATATATCAGCTTGGAATTAGTATTTGCAGGAACAAAATATAAAGACCACGTATGGCACAAGTTTGTAGTGATCCTAAATTGCAGTATTTTTTGGTTTACTATGTGGGTTTATGAGGTTTTATTGTTTTCTTTGTCTATAGTATGATCGTGATACAAAAAATCAGATACACAAATTAATATACTTATTAAATAGTATAATCTGTGGAACAAACTCGCAAATGTGATTATAACTGTTATGGAAAGAGAGAGTAGAAATCATGATTAAATAAAAATACTGGAGAAGTTGCATTACTGTGGATTGGATCTCTTATTGGAAGAAAGGTATATCTTGAAATTAAGACAAGTGGAGGAGTTTTAATTGCAGTGAAAAATATTTTATATGTTATAACCATTATTTGATAAACATATACACATTTGTTTATACACTATATTTAATCTGTAGTACTGTAAAACACCAAAGCCTGGACTTAAACATTAATATACTAAGTATACTGGGAACATTCAGTGTTTCCAGTAAATTTGTTTCCATTCAAGCTTCTGCACCAAAGTGGGAGAGATGAAAAGATAATGTTAAGTATCAAAAAACATGAAATGTCCTAATTTTAGAATATTAGCTGCTTGTATATTTATTTATTTCAAAAATAGACATTAGCATTGTAAATTAATGCCTTTTTTTACATCAGCATTGTAAAATTAGACAAAGTGTACTGAAATAATATATAAGACTGGATTAAAGCTGAATGCACATATTTTGCTGTGACAAATTTTCCAAAATATTTCAAATGTACATAAAAAAACTTAAAAATTTCTTTTGTCTTTTTGTAGATATCAAGATTTGATTAGTTATAAATGTAACTATTTTACTGAATAAATACATAAGTATTTTATCAATTTTCTTCAGTTAGCCTACTTGATCATTAGAGTACAATGCTGATGCATTGATACATTGATGCTGATACAATGCTGGTCAAAATTTGGTTATTGATTAACCAAATTTTTTTTAAATAGTTAGTATTGCATAATGTCAAGAATTCTTGATTTATTAAGTATTCTTGATAGATAAGAATATTTAAACTTATAATTTATTCATTCTGACAACAATAGATGGTATTATTATTCATTACAGTAAAATTTTCAACAGCTTCTGAGTTGCGTTAAATTTTTTATATCACTTCATATTAAAGAAAATAAATAAATTACAAATAGAGAATGGTCAAAAAAATAATCAAATAGTCAAAAAATGACCATTAAAATCAATTTTGAACATTTAAGATCAAAAATATCATCGATGGTTTGGGTATTTAACTTTTTCCATTCTTTTTTTTTAACTTATTCTTCTTTGTTAAATGCAGTTTTAAATGAGTTTTTTATCTGCAGCTTCAGAAAGCATTGAACAATAGTGATAATGAACGGAGAGTTATATCAGAGAGATTGGACACCACACAACAGGCATTGGCTGAGTTACGCCGCAGTCATCAGCAGCTTACAGACCAGTATAATCGATTACAGACTGAACTAGCTAACAATGAAGTACAGCGTGCAGGTCTTGAATCACAACTAAGACTTGCTAGCTGGCCTGCTGAAGGTCCAGCCAGTGATGCTCATGATACTGCAGAATTACGTTCCAAACTTGATGCTGTACAAGAAAGGGTAATCTAAATTACATACTGTTATTAAATTTAAGCATGTATTTATATTAGTGGTCTTAGCTGTTCTTTATATCATCTGTAATTGTAAAAATTGAAGTACTTAATTAAATTATGTAAATTTTTTATGATAATATGCTGGTTTCTTTGAAAGCAGAGTTGTTGCTGTTAATAAAATATATTTCTTTTGCATTGAATAATAGACTTTTCAGCATTAGGAATTCAGTATAACAATTTTAGATAAAGAGTATTATTTTTGAGCAGATTATAAGAATTATTTGTGAAAAACAAATTAAGTAAGTAGATTTTAAATTTACATACATAAAAACAGTGCTGCCAGAAAAATTGTTGGAGTTAGAGCATCTGGTGAGTAAAGACGTG
Organism: Lycorma delicatula; assembly: GCF_047948215.1. Taxonomy (NCBI): domain Eukaryota; kingdom Metazoa; phylum Arthropoda; class Insecta; order Hemiptera; family Fulgoridae; genus Lycorma; species Lycorma delicatula. The sequence goes on along the minus strand of NC_134455.1, from coordinate 321,988,543 downwards.
TTTCTGGTGTGATCTGGGCTTTTTCTTGTGTTTATTGGTTTTTGAAGATTGATTTTTGGAAGACGGATTACTTTTTATTAATTTTTTTTGTTTAAGCGACCGTATTTCTGTTGACAACAGGCTATATAATTGTCTGACTGTCACTGTTACGTGTTATGGACGCATTTGTATTCAGTTGATTACGAACCGAGATGGTTGTTATCAGTATCGGTAAGGGTTATCAAGTTATCGGTATAGTATCGGGTTATCGTTATCGGTAGTAATAACATTGTGGAATGTATAATTAATAATTTATTTTATTTACTAGCAAGATACAGAGTGTTTTGATTCGTACTGTGTATTTACATACAGGTAACGATAATTATCGTTATTGAAGTACGAACTCTACGGAGTAGTTAAAGGGGATTTTTCCCATTGTAATGGAGAGAGGGCTGGAGAAGGCAGCTGTAGTTCTTCTTGAGCCAACGACTTCCAGACGGGAGGACATGGAGGTCGTGCCTGGCCAGGCTGTTACTGGTGCACCACCTGCTGACGCATTGGCAGAGGGCTTACCCCACAGACCGACCAGTAGAGACTAGGAAAGGTGCGAAGAGGATCAAGACGAGGCAATCCTCCACTGAGAGTAGGATGTCCCTCTCGACTTAAGGGATATGATCAGATGGCTGAAGCAGCTGGTTAGGGAACTTAAAAACAACATGGATAATAATGTCAAACGCTGTATTAAAGAGCTGGAGGGGGATCTTGGAGTTGGGTTGCTGTCAAGGAATTAAGACGAGTGGTTGGTTCCCTTTCCTCACTGTGGAGGAACAAGACTATCGAGACGGTCACCCAGACTATTGTTGCTACTGGGTGTCCCATTCTGGATGGCTTGGAGAATGGAGTCCCGGCCGAGGACATGGCAGAATTCATTAAGAAAAAATGGCTGGTGAAGGCATACCGAAATACATATACCAGGCAGCCATAGAGAAAGGACTGTGCTATATTAGTAAGATAGATGAAGATAAGCTTCTTGAAGCACTTTCAATGAGACACCTGCAGGTGTCTTGGTTATTGAACTCCTCGAGGATTCAGACGGACAACGTATTTACGGCCGCTATGGAGTCCAAACTTGTCGTGGTGGGAATTGAAGAGCAGGCTCCGATAAGAAATGCATTCCACATAGCTTATGTGAATTCTTGTATTCTTGTGATAGCAGCGACCTTGCCCAAACGTTGCTTGCTAAACACTAGTATTGAAGACCATAGCTTCACATGCTGATCTCCTGAAAATCATCAAGAGTGGGGCTACGGTACTTGATAAAGTAGAAAAAGAGAATAGAAATAATGCAGGAGCATTTAAACAGGCAGTTACTACCGCACAGGCTCTACAGCATGTGCTAGAGGAGTTGGAAAGGATATTGACGCTGAGGACCGGCCATAGAATGAAAATGAAGATTATAAAAGTTAAATTAAATCATGCAGCACTGGCACATGACTTTTTGGCCAGATATGTCTCGGAGATGGGCACGGATATTATGCTCTTCTCCAAGTCGTATGTAATATGCCCCCAACCGGGGTTGCATCTGTTAGGAAGTGGAGGTGCTGCCATCTGGACATGCTGGTCTTTACTCATCAGAGAAGTTTACTTAGGAAGAACTTACGTTAGGGCGAGAGTCGGAAAGATCTACCTTTACTCTTGCTACATATATCGCCGAATATTCCAATCAAGAGGTTTAAGGAGGAGTTGCTGATATGGTGAGGGATCTCCTCACGCATCGCCCTGCACTAAACATGGGAGATTTCAACGCGTGATCTATTTGGGGATCTGTTAGGACTGACAGTCATGGAAGAACATTAATGGAAACAGCTGTGGCGCTGGACCTTATCTATCTGAATACTGGAGATGTTTTTACATTCAGGCGGGGTGCAACAGTACCTGTTGTTGACATAACGTTTGTGACTTCAGAGCTGGCCATGCGTATTGGTAATTGGCAAGTGTGAGAGGGCTTCTCTGGTAGTGACCATCAGCTGGTTATAACAACAATAATGGAAGAAGAATCTGGTGGAGAAGGCCCTCCACATTCATTGGTTGGAACACCAAAAATCTGGATCCTGGTGCTTTTGCACAGGTCCTTGACCTCAGAAAATAAGTGAAGAGCGCACAACGGAGGAGAAGACATCTCGTTTCGCAAAGGTATTCCAGAAAGGGGCACTCGCCAGTATACTGGTGGACCCCTGAAATCGCGGAAAAGAGGAATGCTTGCCACGTCGCCATGATGCAGGCCTTGGCGGAACATAAAGTGCCTTTGTATTTCCGACGAATGAAGCATTCGTAGGAGTGCAGGGTTGAGTGTCGGGTATCAGGAGAAACAGTTCTGCAGAACCTTCATAGAGGAGTGCCTCAGGGGTCCGTACTTGGACTGACTCTCTGGAACCTGAATTACGATGGCGTTTTTTGAGTTGCCCTTCCGCAGGACGTAACGATGTTTGGTTATGCCGATGACCTCGCTTTAGTCATCTAGGCGAATACAAAGAGAGAGGTCATTGACAAAATAAGAAAAGCATACACGATAATAAAAGATTGGATGGCGGCGGTGGGATTTACACTAGCTCCAGATAATACGGAGGTGGTAGCGATCTCTACGGCTTAGAAGAGACCGATCTTCAAAGTAACATTAGAGGATAGGAGAATAGTGTCGAAGCCGGCAATAAAGCACCTCGGCATATTGATAGATAGTAGGTTAAGATTTAGCACACAAGCAGTAGAGGCAGCTAATAAAGCCGAGAGGACTGCGAGATTAATAGCCAGCCTCCTACCTAAATACTTATGGACCGACTATACATAAGAGGAGATTATTAGTGAGAGTGATGTGTGCTACAATGCTGTACAGGGCGTAGCTTTGGGCTGATGTAATGAGATTTGCAAAACATCGTGGAAGACTACAGTCGGTTCATAGACGATGTTATCTGCAAATCATAGCAGTTATTGAAAAGTCTCTAAGGAGCACAGTCTCCTGGCGGGTGCAATGCCGATAGATTTGGTTATTTTGCAGAAGAAGAGGCTCTGGGAACAGAGGCCCCTGCCATTAAGAGACAAAAAGCGCATAACATCCCAGATAACAGAAGAATTAATGGAGACTTGGCAGGAACTTGACTGACCCACTAAAGGTTGGTGGACCCATTGCCTTATAAGTGTCATCGGATTTGGTGTAGAAGGACCCACGGCTGGCTGGGATACAATTTAACACAGTTCCTGGTGGGTCATGGCGGTTTCAGGGCGTATCTGTATAAATACAGCTAGGACCATCAGATCGCTACCCTGACTGCAATGAGGAAGAAACTCCTAACCACGTGCATTTCTCTTGCCTATGCTTTGATGAAGAATGCAGCAAAATGTTGAATGTTAGGCTTGGAAGAGATGTTCTATCCAGAGGACACACAAAGCATAATGCTAAAAGATGGAAAGCAGTAAGGTGATGGATAAGCTACATATTTATGAAGAGTCCCGCCAAGAAATGAGATGTCAGAGGATGCTGGGACGGATAGGTTCACAGCTGAGCACTTAGGGGGTCCTCCGAGCACATGGGGGTCGCCTCTGCGCAATGAGGCAGTGGGCACTCTGCATTTCAGTGCCTGACAGCATGGCACTCCCCTTTACCAGACGTAATGCTGTCCATGAGCGGTCCCAGGAAGGAGAGGAGGAAAAAGAAGAAGAATAATTCTTGGAGTTTTTATAAGCTACTCTTTGGTAATGGTGGTGGTTTTAAAGCAATTAGGATGTATATTAATTAATTTGTGATTAAAAAGTATATCAGTATTTCAGTTTTTTGTCAAATTTAATTAATTTAAATTTAAAAAATGAATTAAACTTAAACATATTAACAGAATGTTGGTGAATATGGTACAACTATTAAATATAATTGATGAAATCTGAAATGAATGATGAAGGAATGAAAATAATAATACTTGTACCTTGAAATAATTTACAAAATTTTATCACTTACAACAAACTCGTTTCTGTGTTTATTTTTATCCTCCCCCATTTGTGAAATGTAAGATTTTTGAAGTAGATTGTTAACATGGAAATATACAATTATGGAAGATCATCTACAAAAATACTGACAAAATTTAAATATTTCTTCCATCTTACCTTCTTATGAAAATTGGTGATGTAATCTGAACCTCAATCTGATTAAGTTATGTATAAAAATGGATTAATTAATATTTAGTCGTTGTGTTGAGATAACAATAACTCATCTTGCTTTATTTTTATTTTAATAGAAAATATAATTTTATATGTATACAAACACTTATTTTCACTCTATCCTGCATCCATTGGATTTGAAATTCTTAAATAGAATCATTAAGAAATGAATCACTTTGGACTTAGAAAATGATTATGAAACTGCCAATGGATTATTTTTAAGCCAATTATTTTAAAACCCAGTGTTTGTGTTAAATAATTTATGTAAAAGAGCATTTTGATGATTTAAAAGAAGTATGCCATACAGGTCAAATTTAAATTATTGTATGGATAAATATATTTATTATTTTTGGATTTAGGATTGTGTTAGCAGCAGAGGCTAGCCCCCACCATTATAAAAGCTATCTTTACGTATCTCTAAAAGTAAAATTCATTAATATTGTCTTGCATTTGTGAGTTCTATATTTTTTAATTGTAAAATAGTTGAAATTCAATTTCATTTCACCAAAAAATGTGGTAGAGTTTTAAAAAAAACCAGTGATGTAGAACTTTAGGACACTAGAGAGAGAAAAACTCTAGGATACTAGAGGACACTAGAGAAATGGACAGTTAGAGAAAAACTTGTTCGCAATTAGTGGAAAAATGGAAGCAGATAAAAAAATTGTCTCATTTAAAATGCACTATTCGGTCAGTCAAAACATAGCAATCTAAATTAGATTATCATTGACCAATTAAAAGAGGGGAAAGGATAGACAGAAAAGTAATAATGTCTGGACCTATGTTTTCATTAATTTTCTTTTTGCTGATATTAGAAACATGCTACCAAAATATTGTACGACATGATTGTACACTCTGGATATGTTTGTTATGTACATTGAGAAATTTTACTGATGCTTAATAAAGTCCACATTCCTTGCATATTCTCCTTAATATGTGTCTTTATAAAGTTGCAGTGATTATTTTGATTTTCTTTTAAGGAAAGAACATATCACCATTACAGGAAAGTAAAGGAATATTACAATACAAGAAAAAGAGAAAAAAGGCTCTAAATTGCAACCCATTCTTCTAGTCTATTACTCTTACCATATTTGATGGACCAGGATTTGTAGCACATGTTTTATACTGCATTTGGCTTTAAATAATGTTAAACAAACTGTAATAAGGCATTATAACATCAGCAAATTAGAATTATAATCAATGAATTAGAACCAACCATATCGCCAAAAGTGAAATGAAAGAAGAATTTTGATACAGGAAGAATCTGTAGTGATGAAAACAGTTTGCAGAGAACTGCTATTAAGAACAGTTCATCCAGACCTTGTGATAAAAAAGAAAGAGATAATTTTGCAATGGTAAGCCTTTTCTTATCGATCATGAAGTAAATAGTTGTGTCCAGTAAAAAAATATGGAAAATTTTTCAATGGTCTGTACTTTGAGATAACCAATGAATTCCTGTTGCAGAAGATTCTTGCTTTAAGCAAAATAGGTGAGTTTGCTGTACTTGTCGGTCTTCACAGCACTCTCAGTTCCTGAAACTCCTCAAAAGGTATTGTGATTTGTTGAGATCTACTTGATTGTTCTTAGCAGGAAATCATGGAAGAGTTGTCACCACACAGAATAATAGAGTGCCGAAAGTTAAACATGAGAAGAAATGGTAAATCTACTTCTGCCAATCATATCTTCACTTTTAATTGATCTACCCTGCCAGAGAAAGTGCATGCTGGTATACACTATCTGGATGTGTGAACTTTCATACTACAAACCATGCAATGCTTCAGGTGCTAGCGATTTGGCCACACCACAGTTTGAGTGTGAGTCTGTAAATGTGCATATGTGGTGAAGAGCTCATTAAGGATAACCATGCAAAGAAACCTCCTGCCTGCATCAATTACAAAGGACAGCATTCATGCCGGTCAAAAAACTGTCCTTTTTACAGAGATGAAGTAGCTGTTCAGGAAGTTAAAATCTTATGGAAAGTCAGCTATTTTTAAGCTAAAAAATTGTAAACACCTGTAAACCTAGAGAAACGACTTATGCTCAGGCAGTGGCTACTTTAAAAATTTCAGTTTTTACTGCAAGTGTTGATACAGATCAACACATCAGTAATCTCACTCCATGTTAGCTACAATGATAGAAGGAATAATAATTGATAGTAAACTGAAATCTCACTCTCAAAAGGAAGCTATGAGACTGCCTGTTACAGCCACCAGGAAATACATTTAGTAAAAATAAAAGCACATCAGAATAGATCAAAATAGCTTTTTTTTTGTTTTTTCCTGGGAGAAAAACACTTTTGAGTTATCATTGCCCAGACATATTTCTTGTAGTAAACAAAGATATATCACTTCATATATATCTCAAAGTAATATAATAACTAACTGCTATATGGCAATTGGCTTTAACAGCTGAAACTCACTACAGTAATTAAAATACTTGCAAGTAAACGGATGGCCCTAAGAAACCATAAACTAAGGATAGCAACATTTCATTATCCCCTAAAATGGTTTGTATGTTAGGCCCCAGATTAAACTTGCAACACAGTGCCGCATAACAGGTACAATCCACAAGGATGTGGTGCACTATTAGTTGGCAGTCACAGCGAGTACAAATCGGTGCATCCATTTGTGTCATTAGATATCCATGAGTTCCTAGTGTGCCGTATTCATAAACCACAGATAATAACCTCCTCTCAATGGTTATTTCTGTGTGAGAAGTTCCATGGTGATATAATGTTCTTAACTGGGCAAAGTTTATTGTTCATGGTAGTACTCCATTCACTTTGCCAGTCATCATGAACCACCCTCTTCAGAAAACAGATAAGACTGTCTGAAGCTATGCAATCAGTGAAAGGAGGCTGGAAACAAGCCTCTTTTGCACTATCAGTGCACTTATTGCCTGAAACCCCAGTATGGTGGGGGATCCCGCAGAAGCTCACTGTTGCATTACGTACGGTCGTTTGCAGGATGGCAGACAAAATCTCACATACTACAGAGTGTCTGGAGTATATTTCACTAATCACCTGTAAGGCACTCATGGAATCCGAGCAGATAAACGTGTGGAAATGTTGGGCTAACTATACTTAAGGCCTTATTAATAGCAAGCAGCTTTGCAATGAAAATTCTGGTGATGCAGGGGAGGCCAAACATGTATTGTCTGTCGTCAACCACAAAAGCACACCAAACAAAATTATCGTTTTTAGAGCTATCCGTATAAACCGTAGCATTTGGAATCAAGTTATTTATAACGTCATAAAATTTGTTTCCCAAACAAACCGGATTTGTGTTTTTTTTTACTACACTGACATAGATCAAAGCAGAAATTGACAAGAGAAGGCCACAAAGGTGGGTAATAACATGCAGCAATAGTAAGGACTGAAGGTAAAATTGTAAACTGTGAAAAGGCGCTGAGCTCTGATGCTTAGCGTAGCAGTAGATTTTGGCTGTTCCTGGTATCGATAATATATTGGTTGCAGAATACCGCATCAAAGATTGAATGAGTTGGTGGGGATTTAATCTGAACCACATAGGAGCATATAATCTGCTTTTGTCTATTCTAAAGAGATGGCTCACCACTGTCCACCAGTAGACTTAACACGGGGCTTGAGCGAAATGCACCCGAGACAATTCAGATGAATGAATGATGGATTGTATCGAGCATCTATAGTGGCTCGTGTCGATGAATAAGCTATGCATCCGTAGTCTAAGAAGGAACGAACCAGAACTCAGTAGAAGCGCAACATGCATATACCAATGATTCCAAAACTGTGTGCTGCGGCGCCCCAGGAAGCCGCGGCTTCTTCACGGGGGTGGTACGAAGTACTGTAAAAGCTTCATAGTTAATTGAACTGAGACATTTATAATTATTAATTTTTTAATGTTAATAAAGTAAAAAAATAATGAAGATACACGAGTTTTATTTATTTTTATCTCTTACTTACAGTAGTTATGCTTTTACTTAGGGTAGGGCGTCATGGAAAAATTTTAATTGAAAAACGGCGCCGGGACTCGGAAAAGTTTGGGAACCATTGGTATATACGATCGGCTCCTCTACCAGTATTAGATAAAACCCTCAACATGTCTAACATTTTAAGACCTTCAGCTCCTTCAAATTTGTTACCCATGTTAGACGTTGGTCAGCACATTCCTAGAAATCTAACCCGCGTGCTTGCCTCAACTGGTTCACCATGTAAATACAGCTGAGGGTCAACATATCCCCTCAACCGTGAAAAGCAAATGCACTTCGTTTTTTCTGGGGAAAACTTGAATCTAGTAGATTTACACCACGATTCTAAGCGGGTTATTGTGTTTTGAAGCAGCCTCTCACCAGTAGCTAACGTTTTACATGCTGCTTAAACAGAAAAATCATCTACAAGTAAGAGAACATATAACACAGTAAACATATAATACGGCAAAGTATCACTTCATGACACTTCCCAGAGGTATTCCGTTTTCGAGAGTAAAACTTTCAGATACCGTCATTCCAACTCGAACTCGGAAGGACCGACTACTGAGGAAACCCCTGACAAATGCAAGGAGGTTATGTTGTACACCCTATTCATGAAGTGTATTTAGGATTCCTCTCCTCCGTGCTGTGTCGTACGCCTTTTACAAATCAAAAAATACAGCAATCAGGCGTTGGTGAAGTAAGAAGGCGTTTTGAATTGCAGCTTCCAGGCAGGGCCGATCCTAGGTGGTAGACGACTGCCTTGCCACGGCGACAGAATTTAGGAGCGGCAAAACCGCCTGAACTAGAGCACAAAAAAAATAAACAACCCACAAAAATATGTATCGATTATTTGAACCTAGAAAATAATATTATTTACTATTTATTAGTACAATAATATTATTATTGTTCTAAACGCATATTTAAATTATCTCTGAAAGTAGTAGGTACTACTTTTTCTTGGTAAGTTCGTTATCGTTAACTCGTTAAAAATGTAAATTTTGGTTTTCAATGAAACAATTTTCCGTAAATGTGTATTAGTATTATTGACTTAATTCAATTATATGTCATTTTTTGGTTTATATGGTTCTTTTTTAATTTTGTTTTATTTTTAATCTTAAAATTTCTTTTTTAGCTTGAGGGTGGCATTTTTTGGGTTTCCCTACGGCGGCAAAATCTTTAGTGCTGATCCTGTTCCAGAGCAACTATGTGATCAATATACGATCTACCCTGGCGGAAACCGCATTGTTCTGGGGCAATCAGGGCGTTTCTCTCAAGACACCATACTAGACGACGGTTTACCAAACGTTCCATCACCTTGCACAGGGTATTGGTCAAGAAAATAGGACGATAACTTGTCAGGCATGATTCATCCTTACTAGGTTTCAGTATGGACATTACCAGTGCCTCTGACCAATCTGGAAATACCTGGTCGAAGGATATCTTATTATAGATATACAAATTACATCATAGTGCAATATCTGGGAGGTGTGACAACATACTAAGCTTGATATTATTATTTTAAAGGGAAGTGTCATGTGAATTAAACGAGACATATCTCAATTCATTTAGCTACTCTCGTATCACCAACTTATATCTCACAAATTCAAGGCAGACCTTCCATATGTGATCGCTACATCAACTGGCACTGTAACAAAGTTTTCACATCCTATCAGATAAGGTGACAGTACCAATCCACACATGGTTCGAACCTTTCTCCATACAAATGATAATGATGTTGTTTGAGAAATAGAGTCGACATAATTCAGACAAGAATTTTGTTTAGTACATCCCGATCCCAAAGAAGAAAATCCCGCCATGTGACGATTCCGGTCGCCATGCCACCTCCTCCATACCTAGCCCTGATGGGCTTTACCGGAGGTCATCTTCTGAACCCATAGACTGAATAACATTTCTCAATTAATAGCTTGGTCTCAGTCAGGATGCCACTGGTGTAAATGCCATGAAAGACATTTCTATCAGTGTAAGAACATAGTAACTATAAGGGATAAATGAAAATCTTTACTGATGCAAATATTTTCTGCGAAGAGAGAGTGCTTGGAACTCTTTAAGTTCAGTAACTGCTATTTTGAACACGAACTTTGAGGACGTCCTTATGGCAAACCTCTTGCCCATTCTATGAGAGATGGATCAAAAAATAAGTTATACTCTTGCCATGTTCTTGAACTGAAAGGGTTATATTAATGTCTTGTGGTGGCTGTACTGGTTGTGATGTGTTCACGCTTCTCCAGCAGCAACTCTGTACAAAATTCAGTCCATGTGTAGTAGTCGTTGTCAATATGGCATGTCCTCTAGAGGTTTCGTCCATCGTATAAGTGCGTTCAGAAGTCCTAATTTGTGGGGGAAAAAATTACAATTGTTGTGAAATTCATCGCCAAATTGTTGAGGTACACGGGGAGAATGCAATGTCACACCCCGTGGTCACAAAATGGTGCCAAATGTTACGGGTAACGCAGAACGCGTGAATGAAATGATCCACCTTACAGCCCTGACGTAGCACCCTGTGACTACCACCTGTTTGGTCTTCTCAAGTGAAACCTGGGAGGGGAGCGTTTCACTAATGATGATGAACTGAAGGAAGCAGTCTTTAATGTTTGAAGGAAATTGGACAAAATATTTATGAGAGTGGAATTGAAAAACTTGTCACATGGTATGAAAAATGTTTAGAAAAACTTGGTGATTATGTCCAAAAATAGATAAAAATATGTAATTTTTCGTTAAAAAAAAATTGTTTCATAGAGAGGGTGTAACTGACTTTCTGATCATTCCTCGTATATGTATTAAACCGAATGGGACAGTGATGAGTATTTATTTGGACTCCAGGTCATGCTGGTATCTCAGGAAATGAAAGTGCAAACAAAGCTGCCAAAATGGCAACATTTTGTGGGAACAATGACATGATCCCTATTCGAATGGCAGATGTTAAAAATCATCCAACACTGACTCTCAGAACCATGTGGAGTAATGAATGGAGAAAATGAAATATGAAACTGAATGAAATTATTATTCTACATAAATGGAAGAGCGATACAAAATTGACTTGCCAGGAACAAGTGGGGTTGAACAAACTCAGAATTGGTCACATGTGAATAACGAATTCATCTTTGTTAACTGGAAAATAGAAAACCAGTGTGGAGTATATGTGACAAATCATTTTTAAGTATTTATTGAAAGAATGTATTTATGAAAACCTCAGAAAGAGGCATGGATTAACAAATAATAATAATACTGCTGATTTAGAAAATGGCAACGAAGAAATAAATAATCTGCTATCATGTAGGTACACATGATAGCAGATTACTAACGCATTTATAGTAAGCCTTTGATGAAAGTCAGTGCACATTATGTTAACTGAGAATCCTCTGTGTGAGGCCTTTTCCATCTGAGCATAGGATTCTCATAATCTACATGGTATTGTACAAACCTTTCTTGTGTATTTTATTTCAAAGAATGCTTAATATTTTTGTTTTAATTTTTGTGTTTTATGTAAATGTCATAGCTCTTTACACCTGTGTTATGTGTCTATTTCATTTAAATATTTCGATAATAAATATATTTTTGTGTTTTTATTAAAATATAAGGGCCCTATAAACCCGTACATCTGATGATCTTATTGGGGAGATTTTATTCTTCTCTTTTAAAGAATGCGATGAGGGATAATGATTACCTAAGTCAATGCCCATAGAACCCAATTAAAAAAAAAAAATCAGCTAAAAAAAATAGCCGTATAATTTTCAAATTAAAAATTAGAAATACTTAATTTTAAAAAGAAAGTGTATAAAATAATATAAAGTGTCAAACTTAATCAACAGTAATTTGTAAACTAGCTAAATCTAGAACAGAATCTCTTAATTTGAACATTCAGGTCCAGCTCGTATATAAATACCTTGTGCTTACATTTGATTTCATTGTTAATGTATAAAATATTAGTCTAAATGCTGTTATGTTAATTCAACAATATTATTGACTTCTCCTTCTAGGTGCGTCAGTTAGAGATAGAGAAACGTAACTTGGAGAGGAAAATACAATCACAACGAAGTAAGAGTTATGAAAGAGGGGAAAAGGCTGCTGGTGATTGTGGTGGAGGATCAAGCAGTTTGCTAGCAGGACTTGGTGGTAGCTCCACTGGTCTTGGTGTTGAGCAAGAGAATCGTGATCTTAAACTAAAAATACGCAGACTTGAGGCACAACTTGCAGAAAAAGAAGCTGAGTTAGCAAGACTGCGCAGCATGGAACACACAAGGTATTATTTACTGAATGCATTATGTTGTATTATTTTTTTATTTTACAGAATTCTGTTATAATGTTTATTAATTCTTTTATTGGATAATGTATAAGCACAATTTTATATTATGCTTTTAATGATGTTTTAAATTGTGTTAAAAATCATTTTATACACAGTGTTTGTTATTAATTTGTAATATCAGTGGAAGTATCTAATTTCATGATGATAAGTCAATTTTCTGTAAGAAAAATACTTCACTTGTACACTTAGGAGCAATTTTGTTGTAATATTGACAAATTCTTCAGTTTGCCATTTCATAACGTAAGTTGATGTTAGAATAAAATAAGTTTTTATTTGTTAAAAAATTTCAGAATTTATTCTGTCATTTATGAGAATATCTTTTAAGTATTTTTGAAGTTATACTTCTTTTGGCGCGTTAGGAGAAACTGATCAGAGTGTATTTTCAGCAAGTTACAGAAGTTGCGTGCGCCGATGTAACACACCATGAAGATTTGCGCAGACCCAAATGGATCAGTTTACATGCACATGCATGTAAACATAACAGATATTCAGCCTTAAAAAAATATTTTTATATACACAGATTTCTTTAGACTGATAGTTTAACCTGTGAATTTTGTTGTTCATATTCATAAAACTTTATTTATATTATAGCGTATATTTTATTTTTATTTTTTTTTTCTGAAAATTGTGTATCAAGATTTGAGGTTATATTTTTTATGAGTAAAATTATATTTTTTGATGATACAGAAAATAGCACACACCAGATAATTTTTGATTTTGCATAAATAATTTTAAATTTACAAAAACAAAATTTTTGATAAAATACACTATTTGTATCATATTTTTCATATCATAAGCCGTTGGTAACCAACCTGCCTATTCAATCATCATCTGAATTAATGGAACTAAGCTTATCAAAATATATTCGATGAACATGTTTTACATGACAACGAATACTTCAATACTTTTTAAACTGTTTAAAAGTATTAATTAATTTAATATAAGTGTTATTTATTCAAACTCTTATTCATGATATTTAATGTCGTCTATCGATCGTATGACTCAGTTAAAATTTGTTTGAATACGTAAAAAAAATCTTTTTTTATTCACGCCAAAGAAGTATATAAAACTTCTTACGTGCGTACATAAGTACACACAAACCTTTTTTTAATATAATTTCCTTCCTAATAGAATATTATGGCAGAAATATTCTTACTTTTTAAGAATTTTTAATTTTTGAAATACCATATAAACTTTATCAAAAAGAATTGAATTCTAGATTTACCAATTTCCAAGTTTTTTTTCCAGTTTTTTCTGCTAATTTTACCAAAGTACCAAAGTTTACCAATAAATTATCATTACCATCCTCGCTTTAGAAACTGTAATCCTGAACAGATTTGCAACTTTTTTAGTGATTCCATTTCACTCCAGCAGATTCCTGTGACAAGAAATTCTGTACTGCTTCTATTGCTTTGACAGCAGTTTTACCTCCCAAGTTGTTCTGAAGTTGTTTATATTCACTATTGCATAAGATGCGATTTAAATAATTATGTTTTTTACTTTTAATGGTTATGTTATTTTTTCTTCTGTGGACTATGCAGTTTTTGTAGAACTGTCATCTTTAAATATTTGCATATGTAGTCACATTTCAAAAGTTTGTATCTTCTGATAATACAGATGTTCAAGTTACAGCTCTACTCTGTTGAACAAAACTTGCTATATGTAACATTTTCTAATCTGAACTTAATTTCACCTGAAATTCTATGTAGCAGTTTTTCTCATTTTTATGAAGACTATGGATGTAGTCTTCATAAATATCCATTATGAAGAATGGATATTCTACACGTACAGATTTATGTAGTATAAACCTGTTAGGTACTTACTAGTTCATTCAACTAATATCCCAAATATTTAACCCAGAATTATTTAATTGGAATGTTATTTAAATGCAAGATTAAGTTTAGAAGAAAGATGTAATGGGCCTTGGTAATAACCATAACCTGATTTTTTTTTTACTTTTTAAGTGTAATCACTGTATGAATTATTAGATACCTTAACATTCCATGCTTTAATAATGTTAATCTTCATGTAATAAGTTTCTCTAAAATTAAAAAAAAAACAAATTTTAAGCTGTTATTTTGTTTATAAACATTTTTAATTTGTGTACAAATTTTAAGCTGTTATTTTGTTTATAAACATTTTTAATTTGTGTACAAATTTTGAGCTGTTATTGATTTAATAAAAATTTGAAAATTTAAAAAAAAAATTTAAACAGTTCAAAATTTGTTCATACTAAAGAAAACCTGTGTTTTTTCATAATTTTATTAAGAACTCATGTAAATAATTTAGAAACATATTAATATTTAAATATAACAGCTACAGTAAAAATTATTGATTACAACTTATATATTGAATATTATGCATTCTTTTTTTTTTGGGGGGTTTATTTTTGTAATGATTTAAGCACATAGTTATTGAATCAGCTGTGAGCAGTACATTATTTTTCTAGAATATTTGCTGTTGTTATTTATGTAACTATGTAATAAAATTACATCATTTTAGCAATGGAACCAGACAACTATGTTACATAAATAAAAATAAATCTATATGCAAGTAATGAATATATTTTTATGTAAATAAAGACCAAATATTAAGCTTGTCTAGCTAAATAATTTTTGGTTGCTAATATTTATATTATTTTGAATTTTCTTCGCCTAATACATGAGTTTGTTGCTGTTATCATGCAATGGACATTTCATTAAATGTTTTTAATCTGTTTCATTAATTTCTTTCTTTCAGCCATTTGACAAACATTTGTAAATGGCTACATTCTGTTGTGAAAAATTATTTTAAAAGCCTCACCTCATCAAAATAATTTCTGAAAAGACCTGATTGAGGGTGGTGTCATTCATGATAAATTTGTGAAACTGAGTCAATAATACTGTTTCAAATTAGTTAAAAAATTGAAGAAAGGTTCAAGAGGAAGGCTTGAACTATGAAACAACTAACGTTCCTAATATTATATTGATGCTCATATGCATGCAGTAATGTTGATTTGTAATTAATTTGCAAAACATGAAATAACTGCTTTCTCACTTTCATACTCTCCCAGCCTAATCCTGTGCGTGATTATTAGTTTTAAAGGCTTAAATTCTTCTTCAAAGAATGAACACAGTTTTTAAACAAACTGTATCAATTAGATTTTACTAAATTTTGAAACTATATTTCAACAATTTTGAAGAGGAGAAATATAAATAAGCAACTTCTTGTTATTAACAAATTGTTATAGAAGATTAAATAAAACTTAAAATCACTAAAAATTAAAATCTTTTCAAAAGTTAAATGTTTCATAATATAAGATTTATTAATTTAAAGTTTGAGTGTACTAAACTGTAAAATAATAATTGTAATATTTAAAAAATTTATTGTGACTAATTTAAATCATTTGCTGTTAAAAGGGTTAAGTGCAATAACTATAGTGATTAAAAGACTCCTTTATGAATGTATGTTTGAAGAGTAATTTTTTTTTATGAGGGGTTTTCTGTTCATTCATTGCCTTTTTCAGTCATTAATAGTTTACTTCTGTCTAAATCTTTGTTTTGTTCAGAACTGAAGTTAGTCTTTGGTCTGAAGTTACTCTCTAGATTATCATTATTCATTAGTTAAGTATTAAAATTTGAACATCTATTTAGATACCTATTCTTGAAATCTCAATTCATTTTATAGCACCAGAAAGATTGATGATAATTCAGTCACGTTAAATGTATTTGGGTATGTGAAAATCACTGTCTATAATTTACTTTTATCTGTCTGGTGTAGTAATTATAAATAAGAAAGCAATATAAGTAAGTGTAATAAATTAAGCATATTTATTTTGGAAGAAAAATACTGTATTGCAACATTAGATTTACAATCTTAAAAATCATAATCTCATTGACTACAGTAATGTAGCTGCAATATCAACATGTTAATAGAGGAAAGTGTAAAGTTAGATTGTAATTTATATTATTTTAATAATGGGGCATGATTTGTATTTCTGCATGCATTGTAAGTGGGTGAGGTTAAATTTGTTAAAATTCCAGGTTTTCTGTTATTCCCTGTATTTAGAATGAATCACTTAATCAGGTAAACTATAAAATGTATTTTTTCTTTAGTAATTTCACGAAATTATTCTTTCAGGACAACATTAGATCGGAGCAGTGAAGTGGAGAGATATCGAGCTGGACAGTTACAAGCAGAACGTTTATTAGAAGCAAGAGAACAGTCTCATAGACAGCAAGTTTTACGGCTTGAAAATCAGGTAAATTTATTTTTAGCATAACTTTCACTGTCATGATTAATAAGATTAAAATTATGTTTTCACTGTAAGAAATTACCTCCGTTGTAAATTAATGTTGACCTCAGTAACTCTTAAAAAAGGTACTAAATGATATAAATAACTCCTGGAATTGATTCTTAAACAGGCTTGGGATCTTTAAACTAATTAAACTTCTCTTATAAAGATAAGTGAGCAGTGTTCATTTAATGTCTGTGTTATAAATTATTTGCCATTTGGTTGCTACTGAAATCTGTTGTAAAATTTGATGAGTTGTTGAAATAAGAGGTCACACTGAAATCTTTAATTTTTTTATGTCAAGTACTTATGAATTTACTTTTTGAATTTAGTAATACCTTAATAATATTTAATACTTTATAATTTAATACCTTAATTTTTAATAATTTAATGCAATACTTTAAATATAATTATCATGGTTATATTAATATCACTGTTTATGTTATTTATTCAGTTTAATTAAATTTAAATTACTAATATATTAGATTTTAATTCTATACCTTTCAATAAACTTTGATGTGCAAAACACCTCTTAATAACAGAATTTTTTTATAACTTTGTGTAACGTACATTCATGTTAGCATTTTCTGATAGAAGATGCCTATGTGTGGTTATTATATAATACTAATTACTGTTAATTATACTGTGGCAGACATCGTTGTTATAACAGTTTTTTTTACCTTGTCTTTATATAGATTCAATTACTGAGAGAGCAACTTAACCAAGAAGTAAAACGCCGACAGATGTACGTTCTAAGGAGTTCTCGTGCTGGTCGTGAAATGCAACAATTGAGGCAGGCATTAGGAGACTCATTACGCACAGTGTCTCAAGATCCTTCATTAGATGCTTTATTACTTGAACATGAAACAAGAAAACTAGATACTACTGTTGCTTCCAGCGCTCAGCCACTTGCACTGCCTGCACCTGCCCCCAGACCACATACACCTCATAAATCTCATACTTGAACAAAATTTGTGTTAAATAACATAAAACACATTGATTTATAAATGCATTTGTAAAAAATGTTATCTCATGCATGTCTCCAGATGTTGTTATTCATATCCTCAAACTATCCTATCTTCCACTCGGTGGTGTAATCTACTAGTACTGCCTGTGAAGGAGTTTTAGCTTAAGATCATTAAAATTGCTGGATATGTAACTAACTGTATATAGTAGAAGGAAATGAGGGACCAAACAACATTACTGTATGGAGTTGAGGTTCATGTGACTGAAATATATAAAATCATATACAAGTGGATCAAAATGTTATTAAATATAATGAATTGAGAGGTTCATGTGACTGAAATATATTAAATCATAAACAAGTGGATCATAATGTTATTAAATACAATGAGTTGAGAACTTAAAAATTATGATGAAAATTTTTAAAACTCAGAAATTAACCTGGATATTTTTAATTATATTCAGAAATTTAGAGTAAGAATTGAATTGTTGAAATCGTGTCACTAAATTTTTTATTGTATTTTATGTTTTTATTTCTTGGTATTTAATGACACAAAAACAAACAAACAAATTGTGAAGAAATATTTATCATTACTTGCCTATTTTTAACATTTAGCCTAAATAAAATTGTATAATCTATTATAAATAATTGAACAATAATTATAAAAAGCCCTAACTATGTAATTTTGTTATGATCCCTTGTTTTGTTATTTTATTACTATTTCAATACAGAGTATATTCTGCTCATATATTTAATGAATTAAGTACATAAATTTTACATACTTAAATTTTCCAGGTTACTGAGTAATGAATTCCTTGTGATATGTTTTTATAATCTTATGATATATATTGTTATATTACCATTTCACCTATACACTGCCATTATCAATCTTTATATGTAGTATTTTAACTAGAGACTTAGGTGTGCAAGTACATCGTAATTAGATAGTATATAATATATAAGAAGAGAGAGTCTTGGTGTTAAATCACAATATTTATTGTACTCATAGATCAAAATGAGAAATTCAGTTTATACTTTTATAATAATAATTATAAAATGGTTCATTTTCTAAATTTAGAAAATGAGCTGTTTTACATTTATTTTATGAAAAGTTATTGTAATATTCTAGTCATATATAGCCATTGTAGAAATTTACTTTAATAAAGTTGTGGAGGAGTTCCTTACCACTTAGCTCTAAAGATAAGTAGTTCTATTGTGTATATCTTCATCAGCACAAAATTGTGAAAATTATTATCATTCTTAGTATTACTGCAACATAGTTGATAATAATTTGTATGAGAGCAGTTTTCCTTATATTTGGTCAAGTTAATAATATCCATTCCAGGAAGAATACAAATTACTTAATCCTTTCCTCAAAACTGCAAATTCATTTTGGATGACATGTAACTAATTTAGTTACAATCTCTCATCATCCTGAGTTCCATTTCAACTTTTTCTGTATAACCATGAATAATAGTTATGTGTTTTCATTATTTCTGTAATTTAAGGTCATTTTTACTGTTGTGCATTTTATGTCATAATTGCATGCAATACAGTGTTGTTTCTTGGTTTACAGTTTACGTGTACATTCATTTAAATAAATATGTTACTTACACTTTTTCAGCCTCTTGTGAAGGTGAGCAAATTATGGCTTCTGCTCCAATTTTAGTAAACACACATACAATTCAAAATTATTATAAAATACAAATATAGATTCTTAGTTGACAAATGGCTGCATCTTTTTTTTTGTTCAGTGAAATTTTTGGTAAATCTTTTCATTAACAATATATTATAAATATCTTTTAAATTACTGTATTTAAAGAAAATAACATTTACTGAATACAGCATACATAACCAAAATAGATTAATAGAATTTTACTTTACCAGCTACTGTTATCAACTTTAAGTAAAAGTATGGTAATCTGTTAAAATTTGGGTGGGGATTTTTGTGAATTTGATTTAATCAACTAACTGAAAATCACAAAAACCAATTAAAAATTATAGGGTGTATGTACGTTGTGTATCTATGGTGGCCTGTATTTTTAATAAATGTCTCCAGACTACCTGAACATTAAAACTAAATTTGGCTTAAATATTTCTATAAATTGGACATTAATGCCATTAAATTTTTAACTTAATCAGATAAGGAGTGGGATGTTTATACTTTATTAGTTTTCTCACTTCAATTACATTTTGTTGTAGGGATATCAATACTTTATTTTTTCAATAAAGGTTTTTTCATATATTTTGAAGTCAAGGTAGAAACAGAAATTACATGATGTAAACATTGCTGCATTCGATGCTCACTATCACCTAGCAAAATAAATTATTTTCTAAAATTGTTTTCCATTTTTGATTAATATTATAATTTTAAGTAATACTAAAAATGTTTTAAAATCTTGGGGCTTATTTGAAATAGAAATCTGTCAAGTATGAAGTTAGGAACTTTTTTTTACATTATTTTTACAAAGCTGTGTCTTAGTACATCTCAGAACCAATACATTAAATACTTAAATCAGTTTTTGTTAAAAATTCATATTTTATATAATGTCCTATTTTCATATATAAGATAAGAAAGATGCAGTTAAGAATAACAGTTTTTTGTAAGTTTTAAGGTAATTTCTTAATTTATGAATGTTTATTGTAATTTTCTTACCTCCACAACAGACAAAAAATGAAAGCTCTGCCTCATTGATCAAAATTACCTTGTATACACAGTTTCTATAGTTTTTAACATGTAGAGTAGTTATCTAAATTTCATAGTATCTATACATCTCATATGGTTTTAAAATAACTTTAAGGTGCAAGTTTGAATTGAAAACTGATTAATTATAAGATTATATTAATGGATACATTTTTTGTAATTAGAAACTCTTATCAGTATTATTATTTACTATTCTGTTTGTAATTATACTTTCAGATAGAACCATAATTTCTGGTTTAATATCTATATTTGTGTTTAACTATTACAACTTATTCAACTCCAACTGGAAGTTAACTTGGCTGAATTATACTGTTATAATTATATTACACATACATGTCTACTTTATAAGTTAGTAAACATTAAAATTAATAAGTCATTACTTTTTTTATCCTATTTAAAGATACTGTATATAATTTTTATTTTTAATAATTACTTTTCTCTTTTTGCTATGCCAGAAATGCCTTATATTAATAGAATTTTTGACTTTTTTTATTAACAGTATATGGGTACTTATAAGTTAGTATGTACATCCCTTAAAATATTAGTTCTTTAAGTTTTTAAAAATATGTGTTTACCTGGATTTCTTACTTAATGAAAAAAAAAAATGGAATGTAGTAAAAAGTGCATATATATTTCTTTTTACGCAAATTTAGCTTAAAACATACAATGGCTACTACTTTTTACCATAATTTATTGAAACAATTCTGATAATATATTAAAGCTAGTTTATTACTTAATTTAATGTTATAGCTTATACTAAAAGGAGTCCTTATCAGAATTGCACACGATTCCTTAAAAGTATTTAAAATAGAAATACTAATCACCAGACAGAAAAATATTATTAAGGGACCAGTATGAGTTAATAATGAAATTTACTTAAAAAAATGTATAATATAAATTTGATAAATTAGGTATTCAACATTTTTATGTAAGCCATGTTTATCTTAAATCTACTTGAACCTTCAAATTAATTGTAATCATGTAATTAAAGTATAAATAAATAACAATTTGAAAAAATCTGATTACAAATCTAAGTAAATGATAATTAAAATTTATCTTAAATTTTTTCTCTGTTGGAGGTTAAAATTATATTATATTTACAACTGCATAAGTAATAAATTGAAGTACTGCATATACCCAAAAATTTAAGTATTTAAGTTATTACCCAAATCAAAAGAGAACAAAGCATGTACTAGTTTGAATTGATTATTTATATCAGATGCTTTGTGTTATAAATGGTTAGTTTTTTGTTATTAGAGTATGAGAAATGTAGTACTATGATTTCTGACATAAAATTGAATGTAAACTGAATTACATATATTATCAATGAACTCAGAAAATTAATCATTCACTATTTTCATACGCACTTAACATAAACAGTGCCATAAAATTAAAAAATAATCTTACTACATTTTTTCATTTAAGTAATTCTATGCCTATTATAATTTTTCATTATTTTGTAGAAGAAATTTCAGTCAGGTGTCCCTCATTCACTGACACACTGCCAATAAGTGTCATTTTTATAATACAGTGTATATGAATTTTAACAATATATAAAATTTGAAGTAATCATTACTATCACATATTTTGTATTTTGCAGTTAACTGAATTGTTTTCATTATTAACAGAAGCTTGTTTTATTTATGAGGAAAGTATTTTTGTTTTCGATTGGAAAGGTTATCAAAAATATAATTTAATATTATTTTTAAAATATATTTTTAGTAGCCAATGGGTTTACTATTTATTTCCTTGTTTTATTACTTAGGGATTAGGCTCAGTTATCAGGTGAATCTAAACATATGACCAAAGGCTCAAATGTTAGATATAGCATGAAAAAAGATATCTACATAAAAGAACTATTAAAATTTACCTGCGCGCGTTTGAATGAGGGAACTTGGGCAATTAAAAAAAAGCATAACCATAATTACTGAGGTTATGCTTGTAGGAATTATGTTACGTTTTTTATGGTAAATTGTTAAATTATTTAGCAATTCAATCATAGTACTTATGCAGCAAAAATCAGAAATATAGAAATGGTGATCTTTTATAGGCAAACTATATATAATTGGTAACAAATGAAATAGCATACAAAAGGAGGGTGGTCAACAAAAAACATAATCATAAATTGAAAGTTAAAAGAAAAAATAATCCAGAAGGAAGTTAAGATTCAAGAAAAAAGAACTAGTAGAAAAAATAAAAGCACAACTGATCAGAGCAATAATGAAGTTATTCTAGTAAACACAATTTTCTTCTGGCAGCATTCTATCAAACTTAAATGTTATTTCTGAAAAGCAAAGGAAGATACATTCCATCACGAACATATCGAATAATTAACAAGGATCACAGCATTAGTCAAGGAGAAAATGGTTAAAAAACAAATTGGGGAAACTTTTGAAAGCCTCAAGACGATGAAAAGTAAATCTTCCGTTAAAGAAATTAAATAAAACATTAAGAAAGATATACTTAGAATTGCTTAAGTACAAATTGAAGAAAACTTGAATAAGCTAAAGTAAAAATAAAGGTAACTGTGCTGAATTAAAATTAAAAGCTGTGTGAAAAGAAAAGTACAAAGAAAATGCTAAAGAACTATTATAAAAATCAATACAGTAAATGGCTAAACATGCTCTCTCTCTCTCTCTCTCTCTCCAAAATAACTTTACTACGTCTACTAACAAACAAAATTGATGCCTGATGCCCTAGTACACTACTAGACATGAGAGAATACAAAAGGCAATAAAGTCAGCAGCAAAAATAGAATAGGGAAAGTGACAGCAAATTAAAATGAATAATTTTCAACAAGCTGCTGAACTAAAAAAAAAAAAAAAAAACAACAAAAAACCTTATATTGAGCAAAGTAGACCAATTGAGAAGTGGGGTGCTCTTCAGATGATGAGATCATAGCAAGAAACAGGGACAGTATTTTATAAAGATATGCAGAAAGTGTAAAAATTAGCTTCAGTAGATGTTAAAAAAATATCTAAAAGAAATATTTTATTTTCACTTTTATTATTCAAATTTAAATTAACACTATTATCATCACTGTTATTATTATAAAGGGTAACAGTTCTAACAAACTAATTTTAACATTATCATTGTATTATGAATATATATATTAATAATTATATTACACTGCTTCTCTATAAGAAACAATTTTCATAAAGTTGTAGGGATTACTTTTATTAAATTAAAGTGAAAAATTATTTATCTGAATTTACTTGCTTAAAATAGAGTACGTGGGAATAATTTTATTTTTATTTATTTAATAATTACTTATCATTTATTTCATTTTTTTTTTACATAGAACCTGGGCAAACGTAGGGAAATTTACTATTATTAAAAAAAATGACAAAAACAGGTTTTAATGTAAGTAATAAGTCTTCATTATAACTACCAACAAATATTTTTTCTGGATTTGCTGTGAATCGCTTATAAAAAAAAGAAAGAATTTAGCTACAGCAATCCAGGAGAGTGACTTTGCAGGGAAATGATTGAGTATCAGTTACAATCACTTTTTTCTCTTATTTTCTTTCATTGAATATTTATTAAAAGAAATCTTATGTTCAGAATCTACTAAGTGGTTTGTATCAAAATGTAAGACTGAAACTCAACAACCACTTAGGCAACTGTGTGTCTACATAGACTTGTAGTTTTATTATTTTGAACAGCTGTTAGAAGTGCAAATGTCAATTAAATCCACCTAACCATGGTTACATTTTGTTTTATAACATTTAAACCGTATATGTAAATAGTAATTTATTTACAAAGGTGAGAAGTAGTTACCAATAGTGATTTGCAAGTAATGTATTACATCAATTAAAGCAGGAATCCCAAATGTGTACAAAATTTTAATTTAATACTTAATTATGACAGCCTAGGGGATTAAAACAAATAAGAAAAATAAACTTTTGTATTTGGCATTGTGGTGGTTATTAAAGATTTTTAACAATTTCTTTACAAATTAGATTTAGTTTATTTTATCTAAAATATTCAGAATTTATTAATATGAAATCCTTATTTATTCATTTTTAATCAGTACTAGTATTCTGAAAAATTTCACACTGCCCATATTTTTACAATATTTCAATTTTATTTACTTAAAAGCCACAAATTCTTCTCCTCACCTATTCATCTTAAGACCACTTCATTATAGGCCCACAAAATTTTCAATTTCCTTCTGCAACACCATCATATTTCAAAGTAGAATATGTTTCATTCAATTTATCTAAATTTTTCAATCAATTCTTATAATCTGTTATTAGTTTCACCATTAAATTTTTAATAAAATAACCAAGTTATAAATTATATAATTTTAATATAAGCTCATTAAAAAATAATGGCTCTGAAATAAGCTCAGAAATAGTAATAATAATAATGAAGTAATAAGCTCAGAAAATGGCTCAACAATAAAAAAAAAAATAACTCAAGCCAGATGTAGCTGTAAAAGTAAAATAATTTTCCCTTACAATTGAATGTTCAGTTTTTTAGTGAATGTCTTGTTTATTAAGTTTTATTTTGTCATTGGAGTTCTATTTCTGCTTTTTTTTGAAAACTTTTTAGGCAATGATAGTGAACAATATACCTTTTTAATACTATTTGTTTGTGAATAAAGTTAAAAAAAAAAAGAATTATTGTATGTTTGTTTTAGATATTTATTAAATAATTTTACATTTTTGTCACTTTAGGCTCTAAAGATGATAAAACAATGTTTTTACATTTGAGTTGTTTACATACTATTTTTAAACTTTGAATAGGTAAAAGTGCTGCTGGTCATATTTAATAATCGGTGATTTTATACATTGGAGTTAAATATTTTATAGTTAAAGAATTTTTTTTTTTTTTTTTTGTTCATAAACACTATTATATATATATTAAATGAAATTTAAACCACCAAAACACAGTAAAGAGAAATTATTCTTACCATATTAATTCCATGAATCGGTTTTTGCAGGATCCTGGATCTTCAGTTGGTATTATTCTATTACATTAAAATAATAAATAGTTTCCATATTTTGTAATTTGATTTTGTTAAAATGTTATTAGAGAGCTTTGAAGTTATTATAGAAGAATATGCAAATTCTGCTGTTCGGTACTGGAATCTATATACATATTTAAAAATAAATTATATATATATATATAATTTTTTGAAAATTCAAATAAGTCATTAACATATTGACCTCTGTGTTACTAATAAAATTTACTATTATATGAAATATAAACCACCAAACCACAGTAATTAGATATAAATTAAACTTACCATTTTAATTTCTAATTGAACTGCATCTGCAGTTCAATTGGTATTGACTACTATACATTAAAACATATTCATTTTACAATTTGTTTTTCTGTTTTAATATGGTAAATTTAACTTATCTAATTACCATATTTTGATGGTTTATAATTCATATAATATTAAATATATATAAAATCAAACATTGTATAAATTTATTAGTGAATTTTTTTATTCTTTTAAGATTGTTACTGTAAAAGAAATAAAAAACTATTTCTACTAGCAAGGTAAACCATTTTTATACAGTTTTCTGTAATTACATTGATGTAAAGAAAGCTTGCACAATTAACAAGAGTTTATTCTTGTGTTTGGCAAACTTTTATGTACAGCAATGTTAAAATTGGTGTTCAATCATCGCATCTTTTTGTTCCAAATTTTTTTATATAGAAAGAACAGAGTCCTGTATAGTAGAAGTGTAAGTCCTGTGTAAGTGAAGAATGAGCGTGTATCTTTTTTACTGAATTTGCAAGTTTCCTTTAATATAAGCCTAAAATCTACAACATTAAATGTTCAGTTAATAATAATGAATGGATTGTTGCAATGTGTTTATTTTAATACTTAGCCTCTAACTTAGGGATATTCTTTATAACTTGTTTTTTTTTTTTGAGTGTAAAAAACAACAGAAAAAGTAAGTAAAACAATACCAGTTTTAACATAGAAATATTTTTCAATGAAGTTTAAATAATGCCTTTATTTTACCTTAATATGGTATTACCTCAAAGGGGCAAAAAATAGATATTTAACTCCAATGTATTATTAACTTGTGATGATATTATAGTATTTTAAACTTTATTTTGTTATTCACTTCTTCTTTAGGTCATATCAAGTGATCTGAAGATAGATAAGTAGAGATATTTTGTCTTTAAATTATATTTGTTTTATTTTTATATTTAAATAATTAAGGAAATGTGTCTACAAAAATTATATATTCTGAACTGAAATGTTCAGAGCTTGTTATAGCAATGCAAGTGGATTTTTAGTAACATTTATTAGATTCAGAGTGTTTCAGCATACATATATATATATATATATATATATATATATATATATATATGTGTGTGTGTGTGTATGCTGAAATTGCCTCATTCTATTTAATGAACACAGAAACCAGTACTGCAATTATTTTTTCCAGCGTACCCACTACAGCAAATAGTCATTTTCGATTCCTATTACAGTTAATTTTCTGAACTATTAATAAAAGCAGAGGAGCTCCTATCATGCTACTGTAATATTAATATTTAATGAACATATATTTTATAAATCTTTGACTGCAGTTTTATTAGTTTGGTTTGTCAGATCAAACAACTATACTAATGGATCAAGATTTGAACAGATAATATTGATTGTAAAAAAATAAATAGTTGTTAAAAAGTATTTTTAATTGCAAATATAATATTTAAAACATTTTATTACCTAAGAATATGTAATATTATTCATGGCTCATTATTCTCAAGTCATATTATATCCATTTTACCAGTTGTTGAAGCATTTGTAAGTATCATAGAACAATATGCGTTTACCATTGTGTCTCATCTTATACTAATTATATAACAAAATAAAAATTATAAATATGAACCAAAATCCAAATTATAAATTATTTTCTTTCAGAGATTACTACGAGAAGGAAAATTAATAAGAATTATACTGAGATAAGTATAAGGAGCCAAACAAAATCCTATCCTTTTACCATGTATGTTATTCAATATATATGTTTTATATGAGTTTACTGGTAGTTTCATCTAATATGAATTTTTCAAATACTTATTACTTATGTATGAGAAAAAACTAGGTATATTTTCTCTGTTAGGAATCCTTTATTAATATATTATTTCTGATGGTTTTTCTCTTTTAAGAACACAATTTATGTACTTATTAATAGTATTTTTAATGAATTTAAAAATTTAATTTTTAACATAATAACTTTGAATTTGATGGTTGATTCCAAACAGATAAGCAGAAATCTACACTTGTTCTACAGAAGGGGGACCCGTTAAATGCATTGAAAACATTCTGTGGTCTACTGCCAATAGTTTTTTGATAAATAAAAATGAATTAGAAGTTTTTTTAAAAAGGGAAGAAGTATTATCTAATGACCCCTTTATCAATCATGTTCTTAATTCGTACTGTATTTGGTTGTCTGCAGTTTAAGTCTTGTGTTCATGGTTAATAAAATTATAATTTTTTTTTTTAAACTTTTTTAGAAATGTATACATTAGTTAAAGTTGTGGTTACCAATCATCAATCTTTTTTTCTCAGTCTACATTATATACCCACAATTAATACATTAATTAGAATTGTTAATAAATTGTTGGCCGTAATTCATACTATGAACTAATAGAAAATATCTTTATTCAAAATAATTTTGAATTGGTTCAATAACTTTTTTCATCAGGAATGTAATATTTAATTTACATTAGATTATCATTTTAAACTGTTTGCAGAACTAATTTTTATTTTATAAATAGAGTCAAGCAAAATAGAATCTGTTCCGTCCATTAGAGCACCCAGTTTAATTTACGCAAAATATAGAATAAATTAGAATTATTACTATTAATGTGTGTAGAATTAATTGTCAAACACGTGTTTTTTTAAAATATTTTAATATTTTTAAATGCCAAATTGTGTGTTCTTTGCAAAATAATGCTAAAATTAGTACAAATCTGAGTAATTAAGCATAATAGTAAAAACAACAATTTTTATCATTTTGGAAAATAAAAATGTACGTAAACTATATTAATGTATTAATTTTTAATCTTTGTATATATATTTATTGTAACTGAAATTATTTAATAAAAATGTACAATAATTTCAGTAAATGTACAATATATAAAATAAAAGATCTATTACTTAGTTTTTGTAAATTTTATTTCAATAAAGTGCATAACCTATGAATTATTTACCCAAAATAATTACATTAAGATTGATATTCTGTGACTTGAGAAACTAAACATGGAAAAGGAATAGGAGGTAGTTGAAAACGATAAAGGACCATCCTTTTACAACCAAAGGATTTTATTATTTGTAAAATTTATCAAATGAATAAGGCTTTCTTATTTAATTAAAATACTTCAATTTAATTATTTATATACAGTTATTTGACTGGCTGATACTAACTTACAGTACTAACTTTCACAGACTTCAAAAAAGTATATGCAAACAATATACTTGCACACAATCAAACAACATTATGGTAAAAATACATATGTTACCAGATAAAACAGAAAGTAAAGGTCTTAAGTAATGTTAAAAGAAAAAAAATTATTAACACATTGTTACAAAAAGTTAAAAATTTAAAAAATTGCTTCTTAGTTGTAAACTAATCCATTAGAATTTACAAAAAATTTATCACTTACTGCTTCTGCTTTTTTGTATCTGGATTTCTTCAGAACAGATATTAATATAATAAATCAAAAATTAAATTTTAAAATTATAGATATTTACTATTTCAGTCCTTGAAATAAAATGAATCATTCATATTTATCTGAAAATTTATATTGAAGAAACATAATTCTCTGTCAAAGGGATACAAAAAAAATTACCATAACTAAATTTTAAGTATATCTAAATTTTCTAACTTTAAAGCACATAAAAATGGTAAAAAAAATTTATCTTAACACCTAAAGAACATAAACTTATACTAAAAAATGAAATGTTCAGTATATTGCATATTAAAATATTTAAAATTAGTCTTACAATAAATATAAGTAACTTATACTTCTAAGTGATGCATAAAAGTCAACATTAACAAAATGTGAAAATACACAATTGATGTCTTATTTATTACAGTAAAAAAATTTCTCATTGTATGAATTTCATTATAATTACATCTTGAATGAAAATGTTAATACATAACTCGTAGTTAGAGGTCAAAAATGAATTTTATTCATCATTAATATATATAAGGTGTGTGTAAAAAAAAAATGACTTGCACTAGCACACCAATCTGTGCACAGTGTGATCAGCAAGTGGTGCTGGAGTAGCAACTTTTGAAAACACAAAGAATGTTGTGCTGCATTATGATACCATTAGTTTTTGGGCTAAAAAGTTGTTTTTTTAACAAACTGAAAATAAAAGATCTTGAGTAAGAACTTTACTTTAACAACTTTACATGTTTACATTAAGTTTGCTCCAAATCTGGTAAAACATTCACAGAGACAATTAAAATATTTCAGCAAGAATATGGGGAAAGACCATATGAACAGGGCAGACTGTAGTGCAATGAATTATTCAATCATTTTAATCTTAACAATCCACAAGTGTCAAACAAGCACATTTTCAACTTTATCAAAGTACCAATCAGAAAGTATTTATTTTAATGTGAAATCGTTCTAGCTAATCCAATCTCTATATATTATCATACGAACACTCTTAGGTTAGAAAAAAATTTGTATTTCTGATTTCAATTATCTAATGAAAAAGCAACAGAACAACCCACAGGTGTGCCAGACACGATCGAAGGTAATATGATCTACAAGTTTGAACTTGTTGAATTTTGCTTTGCACATATGTCATTATAAAGTTGACTTTGTTTAATTCCTACTTTTAGACCTAACTGACATGTAATTTTTTTTATTAAGTAGTATTTTTCAGTGTGTTTAAGTTTTGTGCTTGTGTTACATAGCATATTTCTGTTCCCAGATTTAAAAAAATGGTGAAATGTAAGAGTCTAACTGATGAAGATCTGTGTTGTGCATTAAAAGATAATGAATGTGAACTACGTATTTCAAGAAACTGATAGTGAAGATGAGGATTTTGTTTTAGATAGTGTTTCTAATAGTGAAGATGACTTTACAGAAACAGCATCTGAGGTCAATGATGAGCAATTAAACAGTGGTAATGAGAAAGATGAAACTGGAAAAAATAATTCAGCTGAATATGTGGGTATAGATAGAACTAAGTGGAGAGCAGAACCAAAACAGTCAAGAAGAAGTAGAACTCTACAGCATAATATATAATCAGAGGTGGTGTGCATAAGGGGGCTTTTCTCCATGACAAACACTTCAAGAATTTATTTTTCGACCAATATCTTTTGAACTCCTTGTAAAATATGCTAATTTCGATGCAGAGAGAATATTGAAGAGTAAGTGGAAGCAATAGATACAATTGAGTTACAAGCATTTTTGCATTTACTGCTACCTACTGGTATCAACAAATAAGTATTGATTTTAGGGGATATTGGGATCTAGTGTTTGGTAATCCAATATTCCACAATACCATGGGAAAAAACAATTTGCAGATTCAACATTTCATTTTGACGATAAAAATATGAGGTCAGTAAGAAAGGAAAAAGATAAGCTGGCACCCATCACAGCTGTGGGACGACAAAAATCACAAGCTTAAAGTTTTATTCACCTGGACAAAAACAAAAAACTCGTCCTTTTTCATAGATGAGTATCTTATAAACAATACCTATCCAGTAAACTCGACAAGTTTGGTATGAAAATATGGTGGATTTGCGATAGTAAAATGAGAAAAACTCATATAGTAAAATGGAATTTATAGTAAATAATGGAATTTATAGTAAAATAGATAGTAAAATGGAATAGAAAAGAGAAAAACAGCAGAACCCAAAATCTGGTTATTACTGTGGTAAATAAATGGTGCGAACCATACTATTGCAAAAAAAGATATATCAATTTAACAACTATTTTACAAGAATTGAACTTGCAAAATTATTGTTTCAAAATGGGTTGACAGTAGCTGTTATACCAAAAAACATAAACACTAACTATATTCCTCAAAGATTTAAATAAAACCCAGTTAAAATTAACAGTTTTGGATTTTGCAAAACCATAATTTTGGTATTCTATGTGCCAAAAAAAAATCGAGCTGTTATTTTTCTGACTACCATGCACCATAGAAAAACATAATGAAAACAAAAACAAATCCAAAATAAATTTATAATATAATGCAACTAAAGGTGGTGTCAATACACTAGATCAAATGGTGCATGACTACACAGTTTGACAAAAGATAAGTTGGCAGCCAATGGCCTTCTTTCAAAATGTTATTGATGAAACTGGGATCGCAATCCTTATTTTATGGATAAACTTAAATCCCCTGTTGGAATGAATTAAGAAGAAATAAGAAAGGAGAAAATCTTTTTGCAGGAAGTTGCCTTCAACTGGTCAAGGCCTCACATTCTTATACTTGTATGAGGATCTAAAGTGTTAAACAAGCAGCACATTGCTGCCATAAAAGATGTTGCTGGATCAATTATTGTGATAATGTGATTGAAATTAATATTTTGAACACTACAAAAAAAAAAATAATTTGTGTAAATTGTTCAGCTAATTAATTAAATTCATGTTATTACATAACTATGTAATTACTATGTAACTTTTTTGGCTGTATTGAATTGATAGTACGGTTGGCTGATTTGTTTGCTGCTCGTTAGATTTTTTGAGCTTTTCAGTGGTGAATCTGGGTGTATTTTATTTCAATTTTGTAACATGGGCCTTGGTTTGTGATGTGTTTTTGTGTGCTGTTGGTGTTAGTGATGTGTTTTATTTTCTTCCTCCATTTAATTTCTTCTATTGGAGATAATATACATTCTCATTTATAACTTAATATGGCTGTGTGATGGGGAGATTAATGATTGTTGAATTCAACTATTATCTGGTAGTTGCTCTAATGATTTTCCTGTTACTGATATTTAAATTATCTATTATTACTCTTTATTGTTAATATTAATCTGTTATCAATTAATTTGATTTATTTATGGATTTTTTATTAGGAAGATTTACTGAATTGATAGAAAGCTGCATAAACATAATTTTTCAACGAAATTCTTTTTAAAACCTCACTGAATTTAAAAAAAAAATTGTAATTAAAATAAAAATAACTCATAACTTTGTATCTTTTTAATGTTGAAATGAATGTGTGTGTATGTGCTCATTTAGGTTTAATGACCTATTTTCTCTTGAAATGGCCTTAATTGTGTACCTGTTATAATTACTGTTTTTGTGAAAATAATTGGTTAAATAAAAAATACTTAAAAATTGTTTTTGTTATTACTGAATGACTGTTAAATGATTAATGACTGGTTTTTGGTCATTGTAATGCGGATGGTGTTGCAACTGGTACCACACTCTGTCCTAAGAATTTCTCATGTTACACAAATAAATGACTGGCTAGGTTGTTATCTGTATAGAATCCAATTCACTTTACCACATAATTTGGTTCAGAGAGGAGAGAATCTATTGATCTTGAAAAATATGGACATTGTGAGTGAAGAGAGTCTAACCTAAGAGAACCTTAGAGTCTTAAGCATATATTAGGGAACAATCTGAAAAATATTCAGAAACAAGTGTATTGAGAAGTTTGGATTCCTATGCATCAGAGGTAGCAAGTATGCAAAATCAACTTTGTCAAGGAGCACAAATGAAATAAAAGCCAATGATAACTATCAAACCAAAAAACAATGAAACTAGTAATGTAATAAAGAGGAGTATTAACCTTGTTGGAATAGGAGCCAAAGCAAGACTAAAGAATAATAAGGATGGTAGTGTGGTAATTGTGTGAGATAAGATAAAAGCAACTGTGATACAATTGTTAATAATGTAATAAGTATAAAAACAAAATATTAATTGGATGTACAGAGATTAGGTAAACCAAAATTAAAATGTAGGTATTTCAACAAAGTATAGAAATGAAGAGCTAGAAACAATGATAATGAATCAGAATTTCATGCATAATACGGATAAATATCATACATACATTCATAAGCTGGAACATAAAACAGAGAATAATCAATTGAAAGAAATCAGCTCAATGGAAAAGTACAAAGCTTACTTGGAGGTGAACTCTACTATAAGCAGGTTTTGGTGACTCAAAAAATATACTTTGGATGGGAAGCATACAAGGTAAATAAAGATTTCAACAGTTGTTATAAATGTTGTGGGTATGCATAATGCAAAGCCAATCACTGGTGGTATACTGTAACACTGCTAGTGAACATGACTCAATAGTGTCAGCAAGCAAATCTAGCAAAATGTGTAAATAGTATTGATGCAAATACAAAATTTAAAGTGAAGAGTAATATAAATCACAAGGCCTCAGATACCAAAGCATGTGACATTTAAATCAAGGCTCAAATTTTTAAGATATTGAACTGATTTAATTCAAAACATAGGTATACCAAAGATGGTTTGTAAAGAAATTAATTCAAGTCAAGAATGTGTACAATACATCTTGTATCAGGGTAATAATAAAATAATGATTGCTTATTTCAATGCGAAATCTTTAAATAAAAATTTTTGAGGTGCTCTTAACCTATATTAAGATGTTTAAAAACAGATTTGATATTGTTGTTTGCTCTGAGACATGGGAAACTGTTAATGCCAATGTATATGGTATTCAGGATTATTATCTAATATACTGTGAAAGTAAGTTCAATCAAAATGATGTAACTATTGTAAGAAAAATATTATATTTCAGAAAAGGTTATTGCATATTAGTGAATGTTGAACTATCAAGGTTGAATTTAATCAAGTAAAATCACACATGATTATTGGTTATGTATAGACTTCTGATGCTGATCTATTTAATATTAATGATTTATTGACTTACTTATCACTAAGTAGTAGTAATGATGGAATATCTATCCTTGTGGAGGACTAGAATATTGATATTTTGACGGATAATGATACTGATGATAAAAAATATATGCCAAGTAATCAATAAACCAACAAGAGTGGATGGTTACAGTAAAACTTGAATAAATCATATGATTATCAAAAACTGTATGATGACAAATGAAACAATCTTGAAAAATGATTTCAGCTAATCTGAAAAAAGAATTAGGTAAAAAAGATTTACCTAATCTGAACCTAAAAGAATTACCAAGCTAATTATGCCCCAGCTTATTGATTCGATGTGGAGTGATAATTAGAAAGCTCCAGTAGCCAATGGTGACCCAGGCAAATGCATAAATAATTTGTTGGGTAAAATAATAAAACATGTTGAAGGAGGCTATAATTGTGCGTCTGGTTAGAGATAGAAGTAGGAAGTCTTGGATAACTACAGCATTCTTAAATTAAATCAAAACCAAATATTATATTTGCATCAGAAGAAATTTGTAAACAGAAAATTAGAAAGTTACTATAAAAGTAGGTTGACTGGTCTAATAAGACAAGCCAATGATTCTGAAGGAATTTTACAAATTAGAAATAATCCTAGAAAACTACAGCATGAAATTCACAGCAACAATATTATTAAAAATCTGAAAATTTTCAGACAATATTGAATGATAAAAATGAATATTTTTCAATTGTTGGACAATTGGCTGATGAAATAAAAAATCAAAACACTACTCCAAATAACATGAGGGTTTTAAACTCTTTCTTAACCAACTACAACTGTTGAAATAAATTAAATGTTGGAGAATCTAGATTAAAAGAAAGTGATAGGAACTGATGGTGTACTAGTAATAGTATTCAAAGAAGCAGCAAATATACTTGCAGAACCTATCTCCATAATAATTAATAAAAGTTTTGAGTGGGGTGAATATCCAGAAGCACTCAAACAGCATACAATAATCCTATCTACAAACCAAGATTGGAGGGATTGTATCAACTATACAGACCAAATGCAATCATGTTGTATATAAATAAAATCTTTGAGAAATGTCTGGTATCTAGATTTGTGTCATTTGTAGATAAGCACAAACATTATCAGATAAGCAATATGGTTTTAGAAAAAAAAAATTTCAGAAGATTCTATGAGTTCACTAGTAGGTCAAATTTATGAGAAGACAGATCAGATAAAGATAAGACAAAGGTATTATGCAGTTGGTCTTGATCTAGCCAAGGCTTCTGACACCATCTGTCATGAACCTTGCTGAACAAATTAAAAAGACATGATTTTCAAGGTAATGTTTATAAATTATTAAGTAGTTATTTGAACCAAAGAACCCAAAGAGAAAAAAATGAATAATACTTTATATTGAAGTATGGAGTTTCACACAAGCTACTGTTTGTGGACCATTCATTCTTTTGTTATATATTAATGATCTATTGAAAGTGGGCTGTAAGGGAACTATTTGTGCATATGCAGATGACAGAGCTCTACTGTATTTTTCTAGTACTTGGGAAGAGCTGTTGTAATTGGTGCAGGCTGACATAAAGAAGATATTTATCTGGTTTGTCAATAAATCTCTCAGTTAATTTCAATAAGACCTATTTTATTCCATTTGGAGCATATACCAGTATATTACAGCGTTAGAATCAATCATTACCTCTGTAGATGAAAATGCAACTGAGGTTGTTACAATAAGAACAGAGTTATTGAAATTCTTAGGATCGCATACTGAAAGTAACCTGAAGTAGAAGAGCATGTTAGTCAATACTGCAAAGACTAAGGAGGATGGCATAATTAATTAGAAAAATCGGATCTATTATGAATGTAAGCTATTCACTTATGATCTATTTTGCATTATTCCATCAGTCTTAAATTTTATACTAATAATTTGGAGATCACCGTATTATAATGCATTAAAACCACTTCAGACATTGCAAAATAAGGTCCTGAAAATAAATTTCTGTAAAAATATTGAATAAAGCTCAAGCATATTATAAAGTGAAAATGAAATAGCAAATATATAAAATTCAGATATAATTGCTTCTATTTTGGAATGTCTATATAAATCAGTCTATAAGTAGCTCTTATGATGTTTGGACCAGGAGACAAACCAATGGAGATGTTATGGCTCTGAAATTCAGCACTACAATGGGATGTAAATATATTGGACCTATAACTTGCATGTTACCAGAAGATATAAGAAATATACAATTACTAAAGAAGAAATTAAACAAATGGTACACAATGAAATTATTTGAACATCAAATTGTGCCAAAATTAAAATTTTTTTAAAGATTGAGTTTAACTATGATTTTTATTAATAATATGAGTATTAATAATGCAAGTATGATTTTAATTGATGTAAAAATTGTTTTCCTTTTCTTTATCTCTTTCTGTTCTGTTTTTTTATTGTTAATAATATTTAATAAGAATAAATATAATGAAGAACAGTTATGAGCAAGCTCAAAAGAGCTTGCTTATAAAAGTTATAAGCAGCTCGGATACCTTTAGCTGTAAATTAAATGTACTTATATTCTGTTACATATGAAAAAATAGCAATAATTTTCCTGGTAATGACAATAATATTTTTGCGTTAATTACTTAAGTATCTGTTGGTCGCTACTGGTAAGTTATGTTTTATACTGGTTTTTTAAGGGTTAAGGGGGCAAAACATCAACCGATTAAGATCCCAGAAATAGATGACTTCCTCAACAAATGATGGTGTCAGTATCACTGATGCAGTTTGTGCTATGGCTAGTGGAGATTGCAGCTTAACTGTCCAAGATATTGCTGAGAAAGTGGGCATAAGAGTAGGGTCAATTTTAATGAAAAATATGTGCACCGCATATCATAAAATTCATGTGTTTGCTGACCAATGATCAGAAATAAAATTGTGTTAGCATCAGTCAAGGACCTTTTTGACCATGCCATTGCTGATAGATACTTTTTTTAAACATTTTAACCAGCAATGATGGTTGAGAAAAGGATCATTCCTGCACTAGTTGATCAAATTTTCCACATGGTAAATAGTAAACGAGGAGCTCTACAACATTTGTGGGATACTGTTTGCAAAAAGAGGTCTGAGCTGTAGCAGTTGGATGTCTTACCATGACAATATGCCAGCACATGTATTGCTTCTTATCTGCCATTATTTGGAAAAATATTATACAACTGTTGTACCTCATCCACCCTACTTTACAAACTTGGATCCAGCAAACATTTTCCTCTTTTCCAAATTGAAGGTACCTTGAAAGGATGTTTATTCAAATTATAAAAGAGACTGAGGAAAATATGGTACAGTAGCTGTATGCCATTCCCCAAAAATGTAAGAAAGCAATGAGGACAGGCCTATTTAAAGTTATATTTATTAGACAAGTTCAGTTTTTTCTGAACACACCTTATATATGTAAATAGCATTTTCTTAGATCTAACATTAGAACTATTCTAGCACCCATAAATTTATTCACAAAAGTTTTCCTAAGAATCTTTGTTTTTTTTAATAATACTTTAGATTGGCTATTTTGTAAATAATAGAGTACTAATTAGTATACAATTTTCTAATCCATTTTCTTTATGTTACTGCTCTTGGTATCACATTATAAAGTGATGCAAAGAACAAAGTAATCTCAGGTACACTTGCCAGCCGAAATATGCAATATACCTTAGCAGGTTCTCTTGACTCCTGGATTAACCATTCCACATGACCTTCAGATCATTTGTAGGTTCAGTTCTTCCTTCTTCAGTACCTTGTAATGTCTGTTTGAGATGCAAAATATTTACCTATGTATGTATGTATATATATGAGCAAATATTTTGTACTGCTTATTATATACTATTTATAGTAACTACTATTTGTAAACAAAGTTATTCTACATCATTTAATAATTTTACAATTAATACAAATTGACTAATATTCATTATAAGTTTACTAAAAGAAAAAAAAAGAAAAAGAAAAATTTATTTCAATGCTAACAAACAAAAAAAATTATTAAAGTAGGCAAATTTAACACTTGATTAAACTATTCACACTATCTGCTCAAAAAAAAACTGTTAAATGACACAAAAATATACTTCCCTTCAATAAGAGAAAAACTACTCTTAGTTGTATAAAATAACTTGCTTACTTTTAAAATCAAGTTTCATCATTGTTACCCATTTTAGTGCAGAATCTGTCAGTAAAAATCAGTAAGTAAAATGTACAATATCTACATCTATAATATTCAAATAACGATTGATAAAAAAAACTTTTAACACAGATCAAAATTAATAATCTAAAATAATGAAATTAAATAACATAATGTGATGCAAAGAGCAAAGTAATCACAGATATGCTTGCCAGCCTTGATATATGCAACATAGATTAGCAGGATCTCTTGACTCCTGGATTAACCATTCCACCTGCCCTTCAACACTTGTTGGTCCAGTGCTTCCTTCTTCCGTACCTTGTAATTTTTGTTTGAGACGCAAAAGAGCACATTCTGCCCATTCATTTACTTCAATTGATGGGACTGAAACAAAATGTAGAAAGTATTACTCATGTATAATGGTAAAACAGTATATAATTATAATACTTGAAAAGTAACTTTATAACATGTAATAGTGTAAATTTCCTTGTTTATGATCTGCCTACAGTTGCAGTAAACTAGCCCGGCCAAAAGATTGTATAAAACAAATAACCTTGATAAAACATGTTTATAATATACTGGTACTGAATTTGCTTACTTTTTACATTGTATTTGTTATAATATTGGCAGCGAATATTTTTGGTACATTATTTTGCCTTCATTTGGTTACTCCTCTTAATTTTCTAGCTAGTTGAGAAACTAGATGATTCTCTGAGACCAGCTTTGTTAAATATCTAATAACTACTTTTTTTTAAAATGATACTGACTTGTATAGTTATTAGCCACCAAAAAATACCATCACTATGCAGGTATTATATCACTATTGCAAGTAACTAAACCTGGTGTTCTTAATTTCAATGATCTACAAGAAACACTAGTTTTTTTTTTACTGAATGTGGCTTTAGCTGTTGAATTTTATTTTACTTCACACCCTTCAATATCCAGGATACTATTCCCTGAGATGTTTAGATACAGTAGAACTATTAGGCTATAAAGGTATTTAGGTGCAACATCCTAATAATGGTAAACTGCTGCTGATGCAGCAGTTTACCATTTTTTCCAAGATCCTGTTCTTCCTTATCTTCCCATTTATTAATCGATATAAAAAAAAAACAAACCGTAATTCATCCTTTAAATGATTTTATATATAAAATTGTTTTCAAAATATCAGTAATTTATAGAATAACAACAAACCAAAATCCACCATGTTTGTTAAATTCTTATTTGTAAGCTACATGATATTAAATACCTAATTTCTATTCTATAAGCATAGATAGATTTGTAACTTGGGTCCTGAATAAAATGATTAACTGCATTCATTACAACCTGAAGTTCCACTACTCACAATGGGTACAGTCTCATTATTTGCATTTTTTAATTACTCCTTTTTTGCTTTCCTTGCAAGCTTTGAAGAGAAAAAAATTTTCAAAAAAGAAAATGCCTGGATTTGTGGTAAATCAATTCATAGAAATTGCACCATGATAATACACCTGCTCACACTTCACTGCTTGCTCATAAATTTTTAGTTAAAAACACCATTATGATGCCTCCTGTACTTCTTCCTATTTCTGAAGCTGAGAAGAACCATGAAAGGATGATGATGTCTTGCCAACACTGACGAGATAAGGACAGAATCGCTGAAGGAGCTAAATGCCATATTGAAAATTGCGTTCCAGAGGTGCTTTGAAGAATGGAAAAAGTGTTGGCACAAATGTGTTATATCTGAAGGGGAGTAATTTGAGAGTGAAAAAATCAATAAATAAAAGATTATTGAAAAAAAACTAAAATTTCATGAATTTTTTGATCAAGCCTTGTAGATTATTTCAACACTGGCATTGAGAAACCATCTTCTGTTGACCCTACTGTACTATATCAATCACTATTTTTTTTAAATTTATTGAGGTGAGATGAAGGTTGATAGATATAGGCAAGATATGTAACAATGTAGGAGAGAACAATTGGAGTCAGCCATCAAATCAGTTTTCCATTTATCAAAAGAATTGGATTAGACCCTTCCTGAATGATAGTGAATAATGCTTATACTTTATTTGAGTATGCTTATGCTTATAACTGAAACTCTAGACACATTTAAACAAGGAATCATAGAATCAAATGATACAAAATAATATTTTCTACCTTCTGAGCTTCCAGCAATATCTCCTGAAGAAGAAGCACCATACAACTTCATCTGCTCGTTCACTATTTTCTGAGGGAGAGCAGTCCAAGTATAGAGAGG
This sequence comes from Lycorma delicatula, assembly GCF_047948215.1. Lineage (NCBI taxonomy): Eukaryota > Metazoa > Arthropoda > Insecta > Hemiptera > Fulgoridae > Lycorma > Lycorma delicatula. The sequence goes on along the minus strand of NC_134455.1, from coordinate 321,947,924 downwards.
ATCATACAACAGAACTTCAAGGATTGTCATTATTGTTTCTTGTGAGTTTCTTAATACGACCATTGTTTCCTCACAGCATCTGCAAATTTTTTATAACATTACAGTAACTGAAATAATACTTCATAAAACTAATCAAATTAAATATACATGCAACATTAAAAGTGACTTAAGATTTAACGTACGATGTTGTAATTACATTAATTATATCCATAATTACTCCTGGCTTATTACAATCACTAAAAAATAAAACCTTCATATTTATCAACTGACAGTGATATTTATAATTGGCATTCCACCGACACTGCAGTAAGATGGCTTCTGCATATAATTTGGAAGGCTCTTCTCCTCAGTTTTTGGGCTAGATTTACTATTTGGTTTTTACATATGTTTATGTAAGTGAATCGGATTTAAAAATCTATAACTTCAATTTGGCATTTGATTAATTAAACAATTATACTAACATAAAGGGCAAAGTTAGTTTTCATAGATATTAAGTTAAGTAGTAAATATACACAAAGAAAGAACTAAGCTAAATGGTTATTTAAACACACTATAAAACAAGAAACCACTCAGAAACTATAAAAAAAAATTACTTAAATTCAAAACTAAATGGTAATTTTGATCGTTTAGCAATCATTGTCACTAGATACTGGGGAATTAGCATGAGAAAAATTAAAAAAAAAGACAGTTGAGAAGTAATAATAATTAATTAGCCAATACATATTAATGAAACATTATAGATTAATTATTACAAGTATTCATCAGTTAAAAAATAAATAAACTTCAGGTCATTAGTTTGCCCTATATATCCTAAATTAAAATCATTTTCTTTATAGATCAATTTATAAATTGATTCTCCTTTGACAGAATTAGTTTGATTTTAAGAGTTTCCAAGAACAGAGGTCAGTTTCCTAAATTAAATTCTCTTTTAAATTTCATTTCTAATTATTGCAGACAGGGAGTTATCATTGCTGTTCCAACAATTTATTTATATTAAATATTGCTAGAAAGTAAATTTCAATTCAACAATGATTGCAATGATTTTTATAAACAAAAGTTTTAAAATTTATCTCTCCAGAAACAATATAGCCCTCTTTTAATTGATTTTCTAAATTAGAAGTACCATTAGACATAAAACACAATCAGCAAATAAACATAATGTCACTGGAATACATTAATTGAGTTACTCTATTTGTACAATGATCAGCCTGAAAGCTAATGAAATGGAACTCAGTTTCAAAGATACAGAACCCTTAAAAGCACTCCTTAGCAATACTCAAAATTCACCAATATTGACAATAACTTGGATATTCTCACACATATTACAAATGGTCACATCTTAACCATCTTGAACATTATTTAATATATTAACACACAATGATGTGGTACAAGTACAGATATAAATAAAATTTAACAAAGTTTTAAATCACACTCTAAATGCATAACTCTAAAAAAATGTGCCAGCAATATCAGCTGATGCCAGAGTGAGAAAAGCAAGTGTAATGGTCACGTAACTGAAAACAAAATTATATAAAAAGTTTTAAAAACATTCTATTTATTAAATGTGAATTTTTATTTAAAAATTATACTTCAATAAATTACATAAATTATTATTGGAAAGAATAATAAATAATTAATAATATATTAATAACTAAAATCGCACTTAAGAAATCAGAATTTTTTTTTATTCCTGTTTAATAAAAATACATTTAGTGTGAATTAAAAATGAACAATCAAACTTAGTAAAATAAATTATCACTTAAAACAGTGCAAACAGAAAAAAAACTACAAACAGAGTTTTGTCATTCTCTCCCTTTCTGTATATATTTATTTATTCTAAACTAAATTGTTACCTATTACTGAAATAAATGAATGTGATAAATTTTAATTAAAACTGGATGACATTGAACAATAACAGAAGAAAACAATGATAAGATTAGAATGAGTGGATTTTTTTACCTTCGAAATACTCCTTCCACACCAGAAATCCCCATTCCATCAACTATATCTCTTGTCAAACGAAATGGCACAGTTTCAGGAGTAGGAAGACACCTCCCCATTTCAAAAGCAATACCTTAACAAAAAATATATATTCCCAATTTATTACTATGCTTATTATTCTTAAATATAAAAAAAAATAATAATAATAAAGTTTTAAAGTTTAGATTCTGTTAAGGAGGAAACTCCTGGATATAAAACTGGAAACTATAAATATTAATTTATCTTTTAATTTCAAAATACGTTAATCTTAAAAAACAAAAAGTGATGCTACTCAATTCCTCTACTAATTTAATGAATATTTTTACTATGATTATCACAATTACAATGTTTCTTCCTTGAGTATATTCAACATATTTCAATTAATTCATGTTTCAATAAGGCAGACTGATAATGATGAATGTAAAAATAACAACTAAGTTGTACTCTTTTTAAAGAATATAACATTTTTTATGACATAAAATTAACATTGTTTAACAAAATTACTATTACCAATCGACCAGCAAAATTTTGGAAGAGAATTTTATACACAGACCATCTCTATTTTGATGCTTGAAATTCACTATATATATATATATATATATATAATTCAGCATAATAAATTTATTCTCTCCAGGAACGACTGCGTATATCTTCAATTTGAATTCAGAAATGTATCACTGAGGAAAGCAATAACTACTTTCATGATGCATAATTCAAAATTTATCCAAAAAATGAAAGTATAAATAATCACAAAAATGGTATATTTATGTACGTCACATTTACAGTGTGCAAATAAGATACTAAGAGGTTACAGCAAGTAGTTTCTGTATGACCAACAAAAACTATCTGTGTTTAAAATGTGTTTATATGTGCCACATAATGGTTTTAGGAGACTACCATGAGTAACAGGTCCTACAAAGGTATCCACAGTGGTATAGTTTGGCATGGAACTATACCATGCTGAATGTACTAAATAAAGAGCTATCTACTACTTTCTTCACCAAAATGAACTATATAGTTGCAGATCAATATGCAAAGCCCAGTGAAATGGATGTGATACTCAGCCTTACAAGTGACACATTCACCTTATCGACTGGTTGCATACTGAACATCATTTCTCTTTTCTTTTTTTTTTGTCTTCAGTCATTTGACTGGTTTGATGCAGCTCTCCAAGATTCCCTATCTAGTGCTAGTCGTTTCATTTCAGTATACCCTTTACATCCTACATCCCTAACAATTTGTTTTACATATTCCAAATGTGGCCTGCCTACACAATTTTTTCCTTCTACCTGTCCTTCCAATATTAAAGCGACTATTCCAGGATGCCTTAGTATGTGGCCTATAAGTCTGTCTCTTCTTTTAACTATATTTTTCCAAATGCTTCTTTCTTCATCTATTTGCTGCAATACCTCTTAATTTTTGTCACTTTATCCACCCATCTGATTTTTAACATTCTCCTATAGGACCACATTTCAAAAGCTTCTAATCTTTTCTTCTCAGATACTCCGATTATCCAAGTTTCACTTCCATATAAAGCGACACTCCAAACATACACTTTCAAAAATCTTATCCTGACATTTAAATTAATTTTTGATGTAAACAAATTATATTTCTTACTGAAGGCTCGTTTAGCTTGTGCTATTCAGCATTTTATATCGCTCCTGCTTCGCTCCATCTTTAGTAATTCTACTTCCCAAATAACAAAATTCTTCTACCTCCATAATCTTTTCTCCTCCTATTTTCACATTCAGTGGTCCATCTTTGTTATTTCTACTACATTTCATTACTTTTGTTTTGTTCTTGTTTATTTTCATGCGATAGTTCTTGCGTAGGACTTCATCTATGCCGTTCATTGTTTCTTCTAAATCCTTTTTACTCTCGGCTAGAATTACTATATCATCAGCAAATCGTACCATCTTTATCTTTTCACCTGTACTGTTACTCCGAATCTAAACTGTTCTTTAACATCATTAACTGCTAGTTCCATGTAAAGATTAAAAAGTAACGGAGATAGGGAACATCCTATCCATTTCTCTTAAAGAAAGCAATTGGACTGGTAATACATTTCAAACCTATATACCTCATGCTTCTTGACATGTATCACAATACCATAATTTACAATTTAACTTACCAAAATCAATGTGAATTAACTCTGCAGTGCCTTTATCAATCAAGATGTTATTGACATGTCTGTCTCCAAGTCCAAGGATGTATCCTATCATTGAAGAACACGCCACACTATAACAGAAAATGAGATTCCATTACTTCTTGTATAGATAGAAATGAAAAAAGTATGTTGTATGTATAAATGAAAAAATTAGGATTTTTTCATTTATTTTTTGAGCATTTATATATATATATGTTTATTTTATATGCATTTTATGTATGTACAGAAACATTTACTGATGAGTCGGTTCAATTACACCATTCATGACCAAAAGTAAAAACGAAAATTAATCTGCTGTTTAGGATGGGAATTAAAAATGAATAAAGCAAAATAATTTGTTAATATTTTCACAAAATTGTAAAATCCACATCGATTCAACTATATTACACAAAACAATGTAAAAAGGATAAATTTGAAAAATTGTTCAATTTAATTCATAGAAACATGAAAGTATAAAAGAAAAATGAGTTTTTTGTTTGTTTACAATTTATATGAACAAATTTTGATTCAGTAATCAATTCCACTCTCAAGCAACATAACATTTATGTGTTTAACGTTTTATTTTAACAAAAAAAAGTAGTTTAGATTTATTATATAGCATGCAGTCAACTCAAACTGAATGATGTATCTTAACAATCTAAATTTCATAATATTACAGTAAAGATTATATTGATATGTCTTTTGATTACCCCAAACATATTTTTCTCTCATACTAGATGACTCCTTTTGGTTCACTGTGGGCAAATTAGATGGTTAGAAAGGGATTTGGGAGGCCTTCATAAAAAATAAAATTTAAAAAAATCCTAATTGTTGAATTGATTCAGGATAGTAAAAATTATTTCAAGATAGTAAAAAAAGTAGGAATTATTCTAATATTGTGATCAATCGTATCATATTTCAGTAATGCAATCTTAAAAATCATTTTATAAACCTACTTATTAATAACATAATTTGGTAATATACAAGGTGGCGCATGAAATGGTCCAATATTTGTTTTGGGAATAATTGTTTACATTAACAATTATTACTGTGTTTTATGTTAGCAAAAGTGACAGCAGTTCATGAACATTAGTTTCTTCTTTTTCCAAGTGTGCTGTTTGTGTATTGTTCCAAGATGGCTGACAAAGAAAGACTGACTGTTGAACATCGCGTGAAGATTCTGTTGTTTTTTAATGAAACAAAATGTGTGGTGCTTACACAAAGACAGTTTCATGCACATTTTCAAACTTGCTGGTCGTCCTCATTTAAAACAATACGCAGACTTTACAAAAAATTTAATAGTGATGGTTCAGTACTTGAGAGTAAGCATGAATGACTTGTCAACCTTCATTCTCCACAGAACGTCGAAGTTGTCAGAGCAATGTTGCTGAAAAGCCCGAGCAAATCAACAAGAAAAGCAGCAGCACAACTTGAATTTCTAGGCGATCTGTGTAATGAATTTAAAAAATTGATTTGCATTTGTACCTGTACAAAATAAGTGTAACCTAAATTAACGGTTGACAACAAACATCAAAGAATGGAATTTGCTAAACAGGCTGTGAACCAAAATGTATTGTTGAACAATGTTTGGTTTTCAGATGAGGCACACTTTCACCTCAACAAGGTTGTTACTAAACAAAATGTGTATTTTTTGGCCTTCCGAAAATCCACATGTGCTTCATGAAAAGGTGCATCATGCTCTAAGAATTACGGTACGGGCCGCTATCTCAAGTCACGAGGTAACAGGGGCATTTTTTTTGAACAGTGAACATTAACTAAACATGCTGCATAATAATTTTGTTCCTCAGCTTCATGCAAAAGGGTTTCAACTAGAAAACAAGTGGTTCAAGTGGAATGTAGCGAGACTACACACAACTAATGTTGTTTTAGACTTTCTGTATGAAACTTTTAACTCAAATGTCATTTCAAACCAATTTCCTAATCGTTTTGCATGTGGACAGAACTGGCCCTCGAACATCCTGATTTGAATTCATGTGATTATTTTCTTTGAGGATTTCTAAAGAGAAAGATTTTCCCTAAACATCCTCGTACAGTGATGGAACTGCGAGTGCTGATCATTGAGGTGTGCAACGAGATAACCAAGGATATGTGTTCTGTAATTATTAACAACATAGGAGTTAGTGTTAAAGAAATTGGTAGACATGAAGGTGGTCATATTAAACACGTGATAAGCAGAACAGGTATATAGTAAACACGTATTTTACTTTTTTGTATTGCAATTCAAATAAATATTTTTTAACAAAATCAAATGTTGGATCATTTCATGTACCACCCTGTACATTTGAAATGAATTGTGAAGTAATGGATTTTACTGTGTATCTTAAGTAATGAAAAGCTTAAACATTTTTCATGTGACAACCTTTTCATATTGAAGGTAGAAAGAATGATGCTTAATCATGAGTTAAATTATAATACTATTGCTTCCTCAGGCCAGTCTGATAACCACAATTTGTTAGTGGTTTCTAATTAAAACCACAATCTGGCCTAAGTGAACTTCGATTGTAACTGGTATATATGCATACTGTCATTTCATAAACCACAGCAGCAGCTACTGATTTCCTAACCAAATAAAATTGCAACAGTTTAGAGTCTTCTAGGTTAAATTACTTATCACTCTCTAAAAATGACAGTTTGTTTTCATCATGTGAAGGGATTGCTAGAATGTTTATATTCCTAAATTCTTTATAATTTGTTACGAAAAAGTGAAATAGAATATTCAAGGATTATACGAATTATAGCATTATAGTTTTTACATACAAGCTTCTTTATTTTACAAGGATGGGTTAAATCTCATTTATCATGATGAGATTTTTATAAAATAGAAAAAAGCTTGATGAAGAATGAAATTCACAATTACTTCAAAAATAATTTAGGACTCAGGGAAAATTGTAGAATATGGGATAACATCCTAGATTCTGAACGTTAAAATTTTCTTTTATCTAATTTACATTTAGTATTTACTAATGTCTATCTTTTTAAATGTAAGGTTATCTTATCAATCTGATTCATTCAAGTAATAGTTCCTAAATGCTTCAATTACTTTATTTTCAAATGATTTTTTCCTTTTTATGTTGTAATATATTTATTTTTTGTATAAACAAAGATGCTAAGAAAATTAAAAATCTATTTTTATTAGAGGGGCTTGCTTTTGCTGTTTTTAAAAAGATTTAAGTCAATTTTCTATTGTGCGACCTCTTGGAAATGGAAAGTATCAAAGTGAAAGATACTGATGTTAACAACTGACAGCGATATATTGATATATCATGCTTAACAAAAATTTTTTTTTTGTCTTCAGTCATTTGACTGGTTTGATACAGCTCTCCAAGATTCCCTATCTAGTGCTAGTCGTTTCATTTCGGTATACTCCCTACATCCTACATCCCTAACAATTTGTTTTACATATTCCAAACGTGGCCTGCCTACACAATTTTTTCCTACTACCTCTCCTTCCAATACTAAAGCGACTATTCCAGGATCCCTTAGTATGTGGCCCATAAGCCTGTCTCTTCTTTTAGTTATATTTTTCCAAATGCTTCTTTCTTCATATATTTGCCGCAACACCTCTTCATTTGTCACTTTATCCACCCATCTGATTTTTAACATTCTCCTGTAGCACCACATTTCAAAAGCTTCTAATCTTTTCTTCTCAGATACTCTGATTGTCCAAGTTTCACTTCCATATAAAGCGACACTCCAAACATATACTTTCAAAAATCTTTTCCTGATATTTAAATTAATTTTTGATGTAAACAAATTATATTTCTGACTGAATGCTCGTTTCGCTTGTGCTATTCGGCATTTTATATCACTCCTGCTTCGCCCATCTTTAGTAATTCTACTTCCCAAATAACAAAATTCTTCTACCTCCATAATCTTTTCTTCTCCTATTTTCACATTCAGTGGTCCATCTTTTTTATTTCTACTACATTTCATTACTTTTGTTTTGTTCTTGTTTATTTTCATGCGATAGTTCTTGCGTAGGACTTCATCTATGCCATTCATTGTTTCTTCTAAATCCTTTTTACTCTCAGCTAGAATTACTATATCATCAGCAAATCGTAGCATCTTTATCTTTTCACCTTGCACTGTTACTCCGAATCTAAATTGTTCTTTAACATCATTAACTGCTAGTTCCATGTAAAGATTAAAAAGCAACGGGGATAGGGAACATCCTTGTCGGAATCCCTTTCTTATTACGGCTTCTTTCTTATGTTCTTCAATTATTATTGCTGCTGTTTGGTTTCTTTAAATGTTAGAAATTGTTCTTCTATCTCTGTATTTGAACCCTAATTTTTTAAAAATGCTGAACATTTTATTCCAGTGTACGTTATCGAATACCTTTTCTAGATCTATAAATGCCAAGTATGTTGGTTTGTTTTTCTTTAATCTTCCTTCCACTATTAATCTGAGGCCTAAAATTGCTTCCCTTGTCCCTATACTTTTCCTGAAACCAAATTGGTCTTCTCCTAACACTTCTTCCACTCTCCTCTCAATTCTTCTGTATAGAATTCTAGTTAAGATTTTTGATGCATGACTAGTTAAACTAATTGTTCTGTATTCTTCACATTTATCTGCCCCCGCTTTCTTTGATATCATGACTATAACACTTTTTTTGAAGTCTGACGGAACTTCCCCTTTTTCATAAATATTACACACCAGTTTGTATAATCTATCAATCGCTTCCTCATCTGCACTGCGCAGTAATTCTACAGGTATTCCGTCTATTCCAGGAGCCTTTCTGCCATTCAAATCTTTTAATGCTCTCTTAAATTCAGATCTCAGTATTGTTTCTCCCATTTCATCCTCTTCAATTTCCTCTTCTTCCTCTATAACACCATTTTCTAATTCATTTCCTCCATATAACTCTTCAATATATTCCACCCACCTATCGACTTATTTATTTATTTATAATACCTTTATTTATTCGACTTATTTATTTTATTTATAATACCTTTCGTATTATAAATCGGTGTACCATCTTTGTTTAACACATTATTAGATTTTAATTTATGTACCCCAAAATTTTCCTTAACTTTCCTGTATGCTCTGTCTATTTTACCAATGTTCATTTCTCTTTCCACTTCTGAACACTTTTCTTTAATCCACTCTTCTTTTGCCTGTTTGCACATCCTGTTTATAGCATTTCTTAATTGTCTATAGTTCCTTTTACTTTCTTCATCACTAGCATTCTTATATTTTCTACGTTCATCCATAAGCTGCAATATATCGTCTGAAACCCAAGGTTTTCTACCAGTTCCATGCAGTGTTGCCACTTCGCAAAGCATCCTGGATAACTTCATTTGAAATGGCCTTTAAGGTCCATGATAAATTTGCTTTATCACAATGTCATAGCCATAAATCCAGCATTCGCCTCCCATTATGATCCTTTGCATAAATGTTTCATTGTCACTGGCTTATTCAAGAAGTTGTCAACAAATGTTCACTCAATATTCTTTCAGCTGTTCGGTCATCAAACGAGGAACAAACTTTGTTGGAACTGGATGCATGTTCAATTTTTCAGTCAAAATGTGATGACATGATCCAATTGAGATGCTAACCTCTTCTTCAAGTTCTCTGACAGTCATCGGCAATTTACATGCACCAGATTGAAACATAGAGATTCTGAACATAGGTATCATCAGTTGAAGTCGAGGCCTTCCTAGTTCAGGGTCATCTTCAATTGATTGACAACCACTTTTAAATTGTGAAAACCATTTGTAACATTGCGTACAACCCAGACCATCATCTCTGTAAGCTTGTTTTAAAAGTTGAAATGTTTCTGTAAAGGTTTTCCCTATTTTTACATAAAATTTTACATTTTATTGTTGTTCCCAAAAATCGCACATTACAAATATCGCTACTAACACATTACACTCAAATAACAATAACACAAAAACTAAATGAGATATCAACAATCCAAGAACATGTGGTTACAGAGGAGATTTTGCAGAACACAATGCTGTCAATCACACATCACTAAATATCTCTGTTGGTGTGTAATTAAAAATGTTTGGTTATTTTTTTCTGGACAGTCCTTGTATGCAATGCTAATTTATGATTTAAAGTATGCTACAGAATATAGGCTATGTATTACCGTAACAAAGATGTAAGATATCTGTTGAAAATTGTTGATGATTTAATGAGTAAAAACCTGTGGTCTAAAGACCAAGCCTACCATCTCAATTGATTTACAGCAATTGATTTAAGAGAAGTCAACAACTTATTATTTGCAGCTATATCAATCCGTTGTGGATGTAACTTCATTTGGTTATTCTTGCTAACCACTCTGTGACAAAGTCCGCCTCCAGTTTCTTACATTCCTCTCTGTCTCGAGCCCTCTACTTCTAATTGATTCTGGCAGTCCCTTTGATTTCTTTATCCCATGCAGGTCTTCCTCTTGGTTGAGTTAAGTAACTCAGAGACCAGTCCCAGCACCAAGTCTGTCCAATGGTTACCTTTCTCCTTAGAATGTGCTCTGCCCATTGCCCCTTAAGATGTTTTATACATCTCACCATATCCGTTATTTTTATAATAGATCTAATACTGACTGCTGTATTTCTACCTAATCAGTTCCAGAATATATCTTTCCATTCCTCATGCTAATCTTAATCTTTTCTTTACTGTTTTGCTTAATGGACTTGAACATCATTCAGTTAATTCCAAATTCTCTGCATCCCAGTTTTATACATCATAGGACTTGTGAAAGTAATGAGTTATTCACAATGATGAGTTGTCCCAAATAGGTATATTTTTCAATTTGTTGTCCTCCACTGTAATTCTTTCAGATGTTATACAATGATTACATATTATCATTGTTTTTGAAGAATTAAACTGAAGGCCAACCTCTTTCAAATTACAAAAAGATCATTCATGAATATTTGCAATTCTGTTAAATCTTTAACAAACTGCACAAAGTCATTGGTGAATCTTACGATTTGTTGGTTATTCTCCATTAAGTCAACAACTTATTGTTGCTTATGACTTGAGAAGATCAGCCTTCGGTAGAGATCTGGGAACATGCAGGAAGATAAACTAAAATTGCCTTCATCAACAGCTTGTCAACATCTGGATCAAAGAAGAACTACCAGAACACTGGATGACAGCCCTCACCCACCCACTACACAAAAAAGAGACAAAGCAGATCCTAACAATTACAGGGGAATGTTAATCCTAGACATACCATACAAATTTATTTCAAGAATCATCCTCAACAGGATTGGTTCACAACTCTAGAAAGAACTAGGAGAATACAAGAAAGGTTTCAGACCCTAGAGGAGCTGCCCAGACCAGATCATGAATCACAAACTAATAATTTATTACAACAGAAAAAGAAACACAGATATGATGATAACATTTATAAATTTCAAGAAGGCTTATGACTGCATTCACAGAGAATCCTTACAAAAAATTCTAAGACACCTTGGCTACATACCAAATTAATAAACATGATAAAACTGATCCTCACAAACACTGTCAAAGGTAAAATTCAGAGGCGATTTCTTGGAAGCATCTGAGATCAAAACAGGACTGTGCCAAGGTTCTCACTGCTATTATTCAACTGTGCTCTAGAGACTGTAATGAGGGAAAATGAGGGATCAAAAAATGCCCCCGAAAGTAAAAATAGGCCGGAAAAGCAAAACAAACAGTCTTGGTTTTGCTAATGACTTGTCACTGCTAGCAAATAACATCGACAAAGCTAAATCACAATTATTAGAACGTCAAATCATTGCAAATAAAATTGGCCTCAAAATATCACTCATAAAGACAGAAATTATGCCCCCCAAAAAACGTTATTTTGTTTAAAATAAGTAAACATAAACGGTAATAAAATCAGAATAGTAACCAATTTTAAAACTTCAGAGAAATAATAACAAACAACCTACATGAAAAAATATCAATCCAAATAAGAAACAAACTAGCTAAAGCTTAAAAATTAACCTGGTATACTTACAATAAAAAATTCCTATCAATAAACACAAAAAAACACAATAAAACAAAGATATTAAACCAGAAGTCACTTATGCAGCAGAAACACTTCCACCTGAACGAACAATCAAAGACAGACAGACTCCAGAAAATTGAAGAACCTGCATCAATGAAAAGTACCAGAAATATGGACAGTAGTGAACTGTGCCCAACAAAGTCATGTACAAAGAATTAGAACCCATCACTGATAAAATACGTAAGAGGAGACTAGGATTCTTTGGACATGTCATGAGGATGCAAAATTCAAGACTTCTGAAACAGCTAGTACAGTATAATCTCAACTCAAATAACACCACGACAGGATGCTGATAACTGGATCAGAGAAATTAGAGAAGACCTGAAGGAAATTGGCATTACATCAGAAGACACCACACAGATAAGATAAAATTAAACAAGAAAATCAAGAACAAAAACACTCACAAGCACTCACACTGAGTGCTTTACACTCACAAGAAAAACTCACAACATGAACATTTTCAACACTAGAAAGGGCACAAAAATCGGAAGGTATGAAAAACTTAGAATTTCTAAACATTGATAAAAAATTCCTAGTATAGTTTAGACTAATAAGTTGTAATTGGTAAACTATGTTAATTTTCATAATCCTGAGTTATATTTTTATCCCTTTTCTTATCCCACAGACACTGTCATTACTTGAAAATTTGATAACTACATTTGAGGGTTTTAAATTATTTATAAAGTACCATAAACTGACCTATGAGTATAAGCAAGACGTTTTTCAAACCATTCTCCAGGAGTAAAATAGTTTTCAGTAAAGTAGTGATGCATTACAGGAAAAATCATTTGACATATCTCATTGAATTTCTGAAGTTTCACTTCTTTTGGTTTTGCTGCAACACTAGACTAAAAAAGCAAATAAAAACGTAATTCATGTAATTAAAAAAAATAGTTTAAGAAATATACAAACTAAAAAAAAAGCAATTTTCATTGATGTACTAAATATGTTCAAAAATATAAAATATTACTGCTTTATATGAGTACAATCTTTTTTTAACTTCAACAGTAAGTATACCTGATCTAACAATTTATATATTTCAGTTAGGTAATGAGTAATATAGTTTGTCCAAACCGAATTGACACAGATCTTAACTAGGCAATGGTTGCCTATCTAGTGCGGAGCTATAGTATGCTACTCATGGAAGACATTATATATATGGTATAATAAATTTTACAGTATATATATATATATATATATATATTTTTTTTTTTTAATTTTATAGTAATTTTTTAATTTAATTAATTTTTTATACTAATTTACAAGTTCACTTCATAAATTTTAAAATTATTTTTAGTTTTATATTTATACAAAAAAAATAAAAATAAATTCATAAACCGAATAAAACAAGACACAAATACTTAGCAAACTTATTTTGACCACTCTTATATTAACTCGCTCTTGGACTATGTATGCGAGATTCATGGTATGGAACCTTTCGGTCAAATTTTGAAGCACTTCAGCTTATCCATTCGCTCTGAAATTTTGCATTCGGTTTACTCCTGATGACAATACATTTTAGTAAGATTTTTCAAGTCACTAAGTAAAAAAAAAACCCTTGAATTTATGCAGCCTCGTTTACATGCATATTTTCTTATTGAAAGAAATTTTAAGCGACATATATATTAGAGTATCTGATTTTCATGATTCAAACGACGTATGTATCAAACAAGCACTAACTGTTTAACCCACTGGGTACACTCTTGATAGACCGGATCTTGGTTATCCGCAAATTAAATCGTTTAGCCCTAGGTTTTGATTGCACTCACCCTCTGTAAAACATACTGATCCGACACTGACAGACAAAAAAAATGTTTTTAATGTTTCTCTAAGTGTGATACCATTTCTTGAATTGTGTTTTTACATACATTACAGATCTGTAAACACAATTTTTCTATCACCCTTAGTTTAAATAAATTAACTACAAAAAAAATTAAGGGAAAATATAGTTAAAATCTGTGAAATTTATAATTTTGCATGGCCATATCTGCATTAGAATGATTTTGCTGATGCTTTTCTTTTATAAATAGCCTCAGGCACATCCCGAATTAATGTCCAACAGTAATTGGCTAGCATGTTAGTATTCCATCTTCCTTTATAGTGGCTTTCCATAACCGAAATGTCTTGGTGGAAACGTTCACAGTGTTCATTACTTAAGTCTCTGAAGTTGTCTGGGAAAAAATCCAGATGCGAGTGGAGGAAATGTATTTTCAGACATATTACATAACATAGTTCTGTATGAAGTAAGAAGTCGATGAACAATATGTGGTAATTGTCAGAATTTTCTTTGCCAAGAAAATTTTTGCAAACATCTTTAAATGAAGCTCAAGTTGCACTTTCTACATTATTTAACACTGAGTTGAATACATCATCTTTGACCAACTTTTATCTGAGGACCAACAAATATTCCTTCTTTAATTTTTCCTTTACTTACATTCGGAAATTTCTGCCTAATGTACTAAAATCTGGGACTATTCTTCTTCACTGCTTTTACAAAATTTTTCATTAGTCCTAGCTTGATACGGAGAGGGGGTAAAAGAGCTCATGAATATTTTTCCTATTTGGAGTTAAGTTGTCTTGTTTCTTCCACTCTTTGGTAACATACTGTTTATCCCTAGCTCGGCTGTCTCATTTGCAAAGAAAACAAATGTACTTAGTGTAGCCTAACTGCATGCCTAACAAAATTGCTATAATTTTCAAATCACCACATATGTTTCAGCTATGCTTTTTATAATTTATTTTTCAAGAATGTCTTTCTTCACATCATATGTCTCTTTTAAATTAATACCAAAGGCGATTGATATCGAAGGATATTTGTTACCATTGTGGAGTAGAATCACTTTTAAAATACACTTGGATAAATCTGTGAAAAGGCACCAGTCCCCAGGTTTATGAACTTGTCTTATGTGCAACATTAGCTCATCAGTATTTGTGCAATAAACCAAATTATTTTCATCAATAAAGTGCTGAGAAAGTTCTTTTTGTCAGCTTTGAAAGCTTGAAATTTTTGTATTTTTTTGAAGTAAATTCCAACCTTGCAGTCTTGATCGTAACAGTTCAGCTAGATTTTTTGATAAATTTAAATCCCTAACCAAGTCATTTAAGATGTGGCTTATTGGAATATAATTCAAAATCAAAATCATTATTGTCTTCTTCAGTACTGCCTGATTCTTCATCACTGCTTTCGAAACACATTCACAGGTAGCTCAGGTACTGGAATAACTTCACTGTGAGGTTCAGGCCTGATTGCAGATTGCAATGGAAGGATATTTTACAATATGTTGACATTTTTTAGAAATTCCAGACAAGATGGCAAGATAGCAAAGCCTTCCATGTACCTTTCAGCCATTCTCAAATATACAGAACAATTAGTGCATACTATACAAGAAGCTCATGTTTTATCCTGATCACCAATTTTACACTGAAAGTACAAATGATATGCTTTTTTAATTGAAGGTGTAATGTTTTTTCTATTTGATTTTACGATAAACTCTCCACATACATAACAAAAGGCATCCACATCATTTACACAATTTCGAAGCATTATGACACTGCACTGTTAACAAACTTAAGACAGCAATAAGGCTGAACAAAATTAATTCATTCCTAAATCCAGTGCTTAATATAAACAATACAGCTTTGTTTACACGTTTTGACCTGCGCAGACATAATTAATCTTGTCCATGAGGGCTCACTCTTCAGTATTAGATATGATGTCATAGTATGGGACTATGATATGATTTAATTCTTTGTCCAGTATTGTTTATTTATAGCTTACAAATTATGTTAACAAAGTTAAACAATAAAAAATGAGCTAACAAAATACAATATAGGAGCTTAAAATACTAACTATATGTTGAAAAATGAAAAAATATCCTTAATTAAAATTTAAAAATTTTCAAAGATGGTGGGTGATATAAATGATTTTGGGTTCATATTCGTTTTCAGCATCAAAAAACAGATTAAAATCATGTATTGCATGTTAGGAACAAAAATTATGTTTATCAGTGCAATCTTTCGCTAAATACGCTCAAACCTGTGTGCTAGCGCAGTTGTAAAGTATAAATTTATAAAGACTAAAAAGTAGAAAATAAAAAACATATAAAAAATGTTTTTAAAAACCATTCTTGCAAAAAATTTGTAAAAAAAAATTGTTAAAACACCATTCTTAAACACACTAAAAGGTAAAAAATAATTTTAGAACTATCTCAATGAATTTGACAACTTACTTTGATGGTGATATGTAAGATTATGTGAAAGTCATAGCTTCAAATTTAAAGATTTAATGTTTCTGCCAATTTTTTCATATGCATGATGAATGGCATAAAGAGTAAGGTGCAAACATGAGCACCCCATTCCTTTGCGAGGAGAAATGAATTTTTTTTCGAAGCTATTTCACCTGTAATTCATTAAACTGTTCTTTTTGAGACTTTTGGGGTCACTAACAAATATTCTAACTGCAGCTTCGCCTGCCGTGTAATTAAATAAGATTATTCGTCTAATCTTAGGCCATGGGCCCTGTCTGGTTCTCATAACGTTAAGTAGATTGCTCATAACTCCCTCGGCTTTCTTAATGTTCTTATTCAAGTGAGCATTGAAGTGTCTGCTTCTTTCAAGGCACACGTTGGTTTCTTAATGCACCCCAAGATAGCGACCCTGACTCCATTGACCTCAATCTCTATATCCCAGAGCTTCATGCGGCCCATCATCACGACATGCAGTCTTATATGGAGCCAGACTCATTTTTATTTCAGTGAGCCAGGCGCTTACTTACTCTATTGCATGTGTAGCTACCTCCTCTACCTCATCTTCTCTGCTGCCCAAGACTAGCACCGCTATGTCATTGGGATATACAATGATATGTGCATCTCCCTCTGACTCAAGTTCAAGTAGGCTCCCATATGAGGTTCTGCAAAAGTAGACCCAGGACTGAGCTCTGTAAAACCTTCCCATACACCTCAAAGTCCTCCTGCCCTTCCTCTGTCAGGACAGTCATATGATGATCATGTAAATAATTATTTATTATGGGGATCAAACACTCACTAATATCTTTTCTTCAGAGTGCATCAATTACTACTGGTCACTGTAAGGAATTGAAAGCTTTCCTGACATCCAAAGCACAATCAGGGGAAACTTCCTCATCCTCATCATTCCACTGGTATGATCCCTGGCCTACTCTAGGATATGCCTTACAGCGTCCATAGTTGATCTCCCCCTCACGAACCCAAACTGGTTGGGGAAGAAATTACCAGCCGCACTGTCTTCAGCCTTTACTCATTCTACCACTAGCCTCTCTAATAGTTTCCCCATGACATCCAACAAATTTATTGGTCCATATTTGAGAACATCAACAGTAGCCGGGCTTTTTTCCATGTATTTGGGAAAGAGCACCTGTGGAGTATGCATCACGTCAAGGACCATCCAAAAATGCTCCATCACAAAAGCCTTGTGGGCTGGCAGCCTACTCATTTGAATTATTAGAATGACACATCAATTATTATTTACACAAACCTGAATAAAGGGATTTTTCTTACATATGACTCATAGCCTAGGCTAGCGTATGGCTGTTTGCCAATCCCTGAACAAAGTGCAAAGAGCATAGCATATACAGTAGACATCAATCTTGTGCATGTTTGGCTTGGATATTTTATATAATTATAAAACTATAAATAAATACATTTAGTCCTAAATAATAATCTGTAACAGCCGATTAGTCTGCATAATATTGTACAACATATCTATTTCAGTATATAATAAAGACATAAATTATTTATTTAATAATGTATAAACTCAGAATTAAATAAGTAACTAATAATTATAATACGTGAATTTGTTCATAATTAGAATAAATAATAGTCATAATATATACGTATTGTCTTTAATCAGGTAGTATTATAAACCCATGCTTGTTAGGCAGCAAAATATACAGCTATGCTATTCATCAGATATACGCCAATTTGGCTTGGACAAACTGTAAAATATGTTGTTTTAAACAATTCATATATTTTATTTGATACAAAGTTCACTCACTATACCAATCAATTTATTAATTGTGCATTTATTTACGAGTGCAAATATGAACTCTGTGTCTTCTTGGACATATCCGGGGCATTTAATAACTTGTGGTGGCCCTCAGCCTTGTTTCAATTGCAGAAGCGTGGTTGCACGCGGAATGAGATTAGCACTCTCTCAAGTTACTTCAGCGATAGAACTGTTGTCCTTCGTGACGGCAGTTTGCAAGTAGGAAAGACCCTGTCTAAAGGATGTCCACAGGGCAGTGTATTAGGTCCACTCGTCTGGACCATCGAATTCGACTCTCTCAAGCGGCTGCGTTTACCCGGTGGCTGTCGCATCGTGGCTTATGCCGACGATGCGCTGCTGCTGGTCGAGGGCAGTTTGCATGCTGAGATTGAGCTTAGAGCGGCACAGGCATGTAGGGTATTGCGGTTGTGGAGTATTCAGCATAAGATGGTTTTCAGTGCGGAGAAAACCACTATGATGTTTTTGAAGGGCCGGCTAGCTGCAACTCGGCACCTGCGGGTTGTGATGGACGGCCGTTCAATTAGGTATGTCACTCTTCAAAAGTATCTGGGTGTTATCCTTGATGAGAGGCTTCTCTTCAAGGAGCACTTGCAGTATGTGGCGAAGAAGGCAGTTGATGCTTTCTTCCGCGTCCGTAGAGTAGTCCATCCTGATTGGAGGTTGAATTTCTGTACCATGCGGATTCTTTACAAAGGTGTTTGCGAGGCCATCATGTTGTACGCTGCGCCAGTCTGGGCTCATCGTATGCGGTACCAATGTTATAGGGATATTCTATTAAGAGCCCATCGTCTTCTTTTATTAGCGGTTGTCAGCTGTTATAGGACTGTCTCGCGAGAGGCAGTAACTGTGATCGCAGGCATCAAACCTTTGGATATTTCGGCTACAGAACGTAGCCAGCGGTATGTTGCAAAGAAGGAAGGCCTTCTTACTTCAGGGCGTATGCATGAGATCGAAGACTAAGGTTTTGACTCTTGGCAAGATAGGTGGAACGATTCTTCAACAGGTCGTTATACGCATGGTATATTTCCCAATGTTAGAGAATTGTGAGCGGTTAGCTGGGTATCCCCCAATTGGAACAGGACGCATTTTCTCTCCGGACATAGTGCCTTTAGGGATAAATTGGCTAGGTTTAGGTTGGTCGATTCCGGCTTCTGTCCGAACTGTAGGGTCGATGACTCCATGGAACATGTCCTACACATATGTCTCAGGTATGAAGCTGAGCATACTAGAGTTACTAGGGAACTCGAGAGAATAAACTCCGTTTTGGATCTACGAGTCAATTGGAGGACTCGTAGAGAATGGTCAATAGTTGCTGGCTTCCTTCGCTTCCTCGCCCTGAGCAGGACTGCCGAAGGGATTTAGTAGGTGATAGGAACCTGGGTGGCTAGGGACCGCCTGGGCAGTTGACTGGCCGAAGGTAGGCGCTTAAGGTAGCGTGCCTCGGTTAGATCTAAGAGGTGTTATTTTGAGTTGGAATAAAGGTGTCGGCGCGGAGTTGCGGCCGCTGCCAACGGGCATGGTTCTCCTTGTCCCAGGGGGTGCGGTCGCGCTCCGACGGGGGCGTTTTGTGAGCATACGACACTGTCGGCCGGACGTGGCTGTGTGCCGCTTCGGTGGTAGGCAGTGGTGTTACGACGGCGGTTATGAAGATGGTGAATGTAACGCGGGACTCCGCGATGGAGATGTGTGGGAGTAGGCGTTCGTTCTCTTCTCTCGGGCAGACCGAAGCAGATGTCCCTTGGGGCATCTGCTTCAGTGGCATCTCTTCGGGGCCTGAAGGGAAAGCTGTGGTGCGCAATCAGTTTGAGGGCGAGAAGATGTCCTCCGTTAAAGCCACTACGGGCTAGGAACGGAGGGGGTGGTGTAGCGACCGGACACGCTACGAGGTGGGATCTTCTCCCCTCGGGGGGGAATCGAGATGTGCATTTATTAATGTTTGCAAGTAAATCTGTAAGACTAATAAGGTTTAATTAAACCTGTTTTATTTGAACAAAAATTGCTGCTAATTTAATTTAATGTGACTAAAACAAAATGATGTGCTACATATAGATGTTGGGCACATACGATATTGCTGGATAAGCAGACACTTATTGTTAATATTCATATTATGTTTTAATATAGAAAAATATCTTCACAACAGTAATGTAAAAACAGTTATTATTTACCATATATTGTCGACAAATACTTGGATGTGTATCATTTGGTCGATAGTGGTAATGAGCACCATCCTTTTTATTTCTACCCACTAGATATTGACCAACTTCTTGTGCATTTAAACACCATTCAATTACACCACTTCTCTGTGACATAGGTACAACCTGTAAAATTTGAGTTATGTTAACTTTGAACTGCTACAATAAATTAATGTTACAATATGCACACATAGAATGTCTGGGGAGGTAGTATACAAACTTCATCAACTAATTTAGTATATCAAAATAAATGAACAGAACAAATAGTACATCCCATTTCAGTTTGTTAACTATCTATCTTTTGTGGTTTTAAATAAAGATTTATCTCTCAAGAATGGAGTTGCATTTATAATTTTGTTATTCAAGTTAATGTCAATATTTGCAAATAAATACGGTTATAAATATCTTTGTAATTACAAGTTTTATTAAATTAGTTTTTTAAACATAAAATGTGAAGCATTTTTATTAAAAACAAAATGACATCTTTTTTGTTCAAGTATTGTTTCAAAAACTTGTATTATGGCACAAAAGTAGTACAAAAATGCCATTTCTGAAAAGATGTTGGATTTTGGACACCAAAGTGATCACATGATTAAAAATTGCTGACTTTTTCACAAACAAAAAAAAAACCAGATCAAAGGTCATAAAAAAATTATGTGAACACCACGTACCGACCATGTGATAAAAAGTTTGCAAAATTTCAAAACATCGTGTCAGAATTGGGTGGGGTTAGCGAGCCTGTTCGAAGCACGGCACCTTCAGCCGATTGAGATCGACATCTTCTAATGTGAGGGGTAATCAACTTATTGAATGAAATCTTTAAATCTCGGCAACAGGGCAAGCTTGTTCAAAGCGCATTCAGTAGATGTTAATTTTAATTTATCTTGGACCATTGGGGTTTAAGAGGTGATGTTCATTTTATAGGAAGAAAGTGGCGGCAATCATTTGACTGAAGGTATATTTAATGTTTAATTTTAATACATGATTTGACTAGTAATATATTTTAACTAAATAGAATGAACTCAATTTTTTATTTTTCAGAATTTTCCATGTGGTTTTGATGGATACAGTACGAAATAATCATCATGCTGGGTCTATCAAAGGTTGGAAAAATGAAGAAAAGAGAATGAAAAACTGGAAGAGAAGACCACTCATATACAAAATCAGTACTGCCACTAGTATTGAACATTGTGTTAGCCTTAAGTATTGTGACATCTGTATTTCACTAACTGAACAAGACTCATCATTTGATATTCTCCACTGATTAGCAACTGGGTTAGGTTTGGACGTGCACCTACCTCAATGAGGGCCCTTCAAAGTTATTTGTTGTTCAGGTTCTGAAGGGTGCGTGCTGAAGGAGTGGCAACAACTGTTGGTCTACTTACAACCCTTGGGTGCATGCTATAATCTGTGGTATTGCGTGATACTTACTCAGCCAAGTTCTTGCGCAGCCAATCCAACAGCAACTAAGAGGTGCATGACAGGAGGATTTATAGGACTCCAGCTATCCATAGCTTGCTGCGAGTAGTTTTCACATTTTTGGGTGTGCCCATGAGTTAATAGATAGATAGCGAGCTTCTTTAGATTTTCATTTGTTGAGGTGGCAATGCTGGAAGGCAAATCTAAGAAGCAACTCAAGCAGGTTAGGGCTGTTGAAGTTGCTGAGGTATGGACTGATGATTCATCAGCCTCCTCTGGTTATGAAGAAAGTCAGGCAGGAACTACCATCCAGGTAAAGGAAGATGTTATGGCTGATTTTCTGAAATTAAAAGCTAAGCCTGTAGCTCCATGCCTTTGATGAGGGTTTTTAGTATGCAGTTTGAGTAGTTGATGGCCTTTCTGGAGAATCCCAGAAGTGCCTAAACTATTTTAAGGTCAAAATTGAAAGAATTCAAGGTTTTTATGTCTGCACGGTTGGAAGGATACAAGTGTTGGTTACTGAGCTTCCTAAGGCTCAGCAGAAACATTATGCAGAAGTTATCAATGACAAGCCAGAGGCTAGTTTGTCTCGAAAGCCACCGGAGGTCCTGTTCGTTAATATGAAGAGGGACAAACCAAAACAAGTAAAGAGATGAGGGATGATTTCAAGTCATTCTTTGATCAAAGAGGTTGAATCTGAGAATTCAAAACATAAGAGAAACTAAGATGGGGCTTGTTGTGGTGGCTGATAACAAGACAGTCAAAATTATATCAGACTCATTAAAGGTCGAGAAAAGCGACATGAGAGCCGATTCAAAAAGAAAGGGGTGTCTGAGAATTATAGTTCATGATACTGACTGGCATCTAGCTAAGGATGAGGTGATGACAATCATTAGAGAGCAGAACACCCAGTTGGATGAGACTGCATTTATGTCTGAGTCAGGTTTTACTTAAAATCAGTAGGCGCAATGCTGAGTGCTACCATGGGGTGTTTGAGGTGGGTCCTTCATTGTTGAAGACCTTCCTCGCTGAAGAGAGGCTGTTCATCGATTTTGCTTTTTGCAAAGTCAAGGGGTATTTCGATGTTCAGTGTATTTTAAGTGTTGTCGGTATGGTCACAGGGCTAAGTTCTGAGATCTGCCCATTATCTGTGCCCACAGCTGTGAGAAGGAACATAAGCACGAGGACTGTTCCAGAAAGGCTGATTCTCCATCCTGTATAAATTGAAAAAAGTTGTGGAAAGATCATAGCAACCTATTGATGGCAAGGAGTGTGGATCATATTTAAGAGCTGTTGAGATATATTTTAATTCTCTTGATGATTAGCTTCAGTCAGTTGAATGCACAGAGTGCTTGTATTGTTCAAATCTAGTTAGCTGAAGTGGCCTTACGTTTTAAGCTAGATATTGTTTTGTTGCAGTATCTGTATATTACAACTGGTGACCTGTCAGGTTTTGTGGGATGGAAGCGATTTTTATTGTGGTTTTGACAGCAGCATGTCCACTGTTTTGTGCAGAAGAGAAATAAGTTGTGTTGTTATAGCAGCTCTCTACCAATCATCATGTTGTTGTTAGAGTTGATATTCAGAACATACATCTACGTACTGTAAGTTCTTATTTCCAGTATCGGGACCCTGCTGAGTGTCATCTTGAGATCTGGGAGAAAACTTTTCAGTTCTAGAGCATAATTCTATTGTTATTGTGCCAATGTTAATGCTAAATCTCTTACGTGGCATATTGATTATGCCGATTATAATGGTGAAATGGTTGAAGGTTTTGTCATCCATAATGACTTAAAAGTTTTTAATGTTTCTGGTGACCTGCCAACATACACTGGTATGGTGGAGGTAGGAGGCAATTTCCTGGCACCAATATTGATTCACAGTTGGAAGATACATTTCCACATGTCTCTGTGGTTGGAAGGTTGTTGATGATTGATCTAGCGAGCATCAACTTATTGCCTTCGAGATCACTGGTGGCCTAAGTGATGGCTATAAGTGTAATTTCCCAGTTCAGCTAGAGTGTTTTCTACACAGGAAAGCCAATTGGTAGAGGTATGTCACAATTCTTTCGGCCAGCCTCCGTGTATTGGACACGGGTCTAGTGGTCTTGATCTTGAGGACCTGGCAGGTCGGTTATCTGTGGCTATCATCAATGTCGCTGAGCGTTCCATTCCCTGAAGTTCAGGTTGGGAGAGGATTACTCCAGGAACTTATTGAGCTGAAGTCATCTCTTCTCCATTTACGGAAGTCCTCTGAAATTGAGAGTGACCCCAAGTGGCAAGCAGATTTGGTGTCAATATGTAGAGAGTTCAGATGTTGTTATTATCACAAGGTAAGGCACACCAAACTTGATTCTTGGTATTCCATTGTTCAGGAACAAAGTAACAAAGACCCGTGGGGTGTTGTTTACAGAGTGCTAGGGCATAAATGAAAGAAGGAAATTCTTCTGTCCGTTCTCTCGACCAGGAAAGGTGACATCTCGGATAAAGCTGAGATCCTATTTGTTAGATGATCTTTTGCCAGACAATGATTTGGCTGTAGAAACTGTTTATCATCATTGTGTTCGAAATGATGTTGCTTCTCATCGTGTGGATGTTTTGTCTTCAGAAGTTAGTGAGGTGAAGGTGTGTAAGATAATCTGTAGCTTTTGCAGAGGTAAAGCTCCTGACTTTGATGGAATGTCGGTGGAGTTCCTTGTTTGTTCAGTAAATGTTAGTGGGAATATTCACTAAAGTATTTAACAAAATATTACTTGCAGGCTATTTTCCAATTTGTTGAAAAAAGGGAATAGTTAAACTGTTTTTTAAGGGTGGTGGCAAGGATCCCATTGTTAGTTTCTCATATCGGCCTCTTACATTATTGCTGGTTACTGGTAAGGTCTCTGAGAAGATACCATATTTGCGTATTAATGAGAGGTTGTTGTCGCAAGGATTATTGATGTAGGATCAGTATGGCTTTCGTCCTAGTAAGGGGATGAAAGATATTTTATGAGTTTTGTCAAATATTGTCAAGAATAGTAGTTTTGGGTATGTCTTGGATTTTACTTGACATATCCAGGGCATTTAACAATCTATGGTGGCCTTCTGCTTACAATTACAGATGTGGCTGCATCAAAAATAACATGCAGGTATTGCATAGCTACTTTGGGCATTGAGATGTTCTACTTTGTGATGGTGGCCACAAAGTGAAAACACTGTCTAAGGGTTGTTTCCAAGACAGTGTGCTGGGCCCCTTATTGTGGGTTGTGGAGTTTGATTCTTTGATGCGGCTGAGGTTGCCTGGTGGCTGCTGGTTGAAGGATGTTTGCGGAATGAGGTTGAATGCCCAGCCTCTCAGGTATGCAGGATACTTGAGCTGTGGGGCTGTCAACATAAGATGGCATTCAGCCTGGATAAAACAAAGATGATGCTGCTGAAGGGTTGTCTGGCTATTACGTAGTGTGTCTGTGTTTCAATGTTAGGCCATTGAATTCAGTACATCTAAATTTAACTGGAGGAACCTTGGGTGCTCCTTATGAAAATTTTTGTTTTAAGGAGCATTTAGAATATGTCGCCAGTATGAAGGCCAGCAGTGCCTTCTTTGGTATTTGATGTGTGGTTAATCCGGATTGGGGTCTGAATTTTAAGACTATGAGTATCCTCTATAATAGTGTGTGTGAGGCAATTATATTGTATGCTGCACCTGTTTGGGTGGATAGGCTAAAATTTAAAACCTATAGGGACATTTTGTTGAGGGCTCAGTGCTTTTTGTTGTTAATGGTGACAGGTAGTTACCGTACAATTTCTCATGCGGCTGTCCTGGTGTATGTTCTTGTGCTTGAGCGTCAACAATGCTATATCATCAAGAAGTTGGGTCAACTAACTTCTGCTAGAATTAGTGACTGAGAATGATGGATTTCAATTGTGGCAGACTAGGTGGGATGAGATGACTCATGGGCATTACATGCATGGTCTTTTCCCTAATGTGAGGAATCTGCGGGATGCCTCTTGGGTGTCTCCTAACAAGTATATAATTCAGTTTCTTTTGAGCCATGGTACTTTTAGGGATAGGCTGGCTTGTTTCGGCCTGGCTGATTCGAGTCTGTGTCCGTAGTGTGGCACATCAGATGATGCCTTTCATGTTTTATATGTCTGTAATTAGTATGATGAAAGACGATTAGAGGTACTAAGACAGTTTGGGGATATCGAGTCTATTTTAGATTTAAATGTTAACTGGAAAAGCTGGGCCAAATGTCAATTGTGAAGAACTTCATGAAATATTTAATTCTTCAGTGAGTTGCAGAGGACATGTAGGATGGGGAGTTTGAGTTTTTTTTTGTTTTTTTTTTTGAGGGCGAAAAACATCTGTGCGTTATCATCGCCCGGAATCTTTTTTTTTAATATAAAAATTAAAGAAATTAAAACTAATCTAAAAGATGAATAAAACTTACAACTAATATCACAAATAAAATCAAAAGTAAATAGAATTTTACAAAGTCCGAGATGGGTGTACAAAACCATAAAGGATGTAACATAAAACTTAAAACTAAGTTAAAAACTAAAATAACAAAATTAAATAAAACTAAAACAAATTATATAATTAAAACTAGGTTAAAAACAAAAATTAAAAAAGGGAAATAAAACTTAAAACTAAATTCACTAAAATCTTACAACTAATATCACAGACAGAGTCTTTAAAACATAAAAGTAAAGTAAAAATAACTATATAAAATTTAATAAATTCTGATAGGGAGTGTAAAAGGCTCCCTAATCGGATAATATCAAAAACACAGAACCAAACAAATTAAAAGTAAAAATATAATAAAAAAACAAACTTATTAAAAACTCTTCCAGCATTAAAAAATACACGCAACAATATTACATTTTTTGTATTAACCCAGCACTACGCAAAAATAGAAACATCCGGTTAAAATTTTATTATCATTGCACAAGACACCATGGATGTTTCTGTGTAGATTAAATTTAAGACGCAACGCCGCATAACATATGCGATCCAGGAGTATGTGGTACACAGTCATGTGGCAGTTGCATCATGCACAGAGGGGTGTGTGTCCTCCTGACATCAGGTACTCGTGTGTGACCCTCATATGTCATATCCGCAATCGACAGGGGACTCCTTCCTCATGTCGAGTTTTTCCGCCGAATCCCGTGGCAACACAGAATCTTTAATCTGCCGGAGTTTATTATCAATGTATGCCGTCCAGTCACCTTGCCACTTTGCTCTTAGTGATTGTTTTACATAATTAATAAAATCAAAAGTAGCAACTCGGGTGGTGAAAGAAGGCTGATTATGATTACATGCTTTTTTGGCAGCGGAATTTGCATGTTCATTACCTGGAATCCCTACGTGGCTAGAGACCCAGCAAAAACTTACTTCTGTGTTGCGATTATTCAACTCAGCAATTGCGTTGAAAATTTCAATGACGATAGGATGTTTGGAATAAAAGTTTTTTTAGGCTTGGAGAGCACTACACGAGTCACTGCAAATAAGAATGTTTCTATATTTAGGGTTAATGATATTTAGAGCCTTATTTATAGCGCATAGTTCAGCGGTAAACACACTCATAATACCAGGTAGACCAAACATATAAGTTCTTTCATTGACAACAAATGCACAACCAATGATATCGTTTTGTTTCGATCCATCAGTGTATACCACCACGTCTGGGTTCATCTTAGAGGGAACACTCTGAAACATTTGCTGGAACACAGTAGATAGTGTTGCTTGTTTATTGTATGTCATAAGGTCAAAAGTAAAATTTATAAGGTTTATTCCCCACGGAGGATATGAGCACATATATGATGGAAAGGATGGCGGTGTGTCAACATTTATATGCTGCAGCAGACGTTGGGTACGGACACCTACAGGTGCAATACAATGTGGACGGTCCTCATACTTTCCTAAATTAGGATTTTTAAGGACTGAGTCAAAAGCCGGATGATTTGGCTGTCCTTTGAGATGAGCAAAATAAGATAATAAAAGCTGGTCTCGTCTATCCCAAAGTGATGATTCACCACAATCTACAAGTAACCTTGCGACAGGGCTTGACTTAAACGTGCTGTGGCAAGCCGAAGGAAAGCATGATGTACAACATCCAGCATCTTAAGCACAGTTTGACGAGCTGAAGAGTAGGTGACACAACCATAATCTAAACTGGAACGAACAAAGGAATATAAATACGTATCATACATGACCGATCGGCTCCCCAGCTGGTGTTACTAAGGATTCGCATCATATCTAAAAGTTTGGAACATTTTGTTTTTAATTCTTTTATATGTTTGACGCAAGTAAGACGGCTATCAAAAATAAACCTAAAAACTTGACATAAGTAGAGATAGCAATAATCTCTCCGTTCAGTAAAACTTGCGGAATAGAAGGGTTTTGTAGCCGAGAAAAGACTACACATTTTTTTCGGATGAAAATGTGAAACCAGTAATCCTGGACTAAGCTTCAAGATGAGATATAGTGTTCTGTATTATTCTCTCTGCTGTGGGTGTTGAACGGCTCGCAATGTAAATAGCAAAATCGTCAACAAATAGAGAACATGAGACAGGAGCCTGCACACAATTGGTAATACTGTTTATGGCTACAGAAAATAAGGTGGCACTTAATACACTACCTTGAGGCACTCCATTCTCCAAGATGACGCTATCTAAGAGCGAATCACCCACACGAACACGAGACGTTCGGTGATTTAAGAATCCCCGTATAAAAGCAAGCATATTGCCCTTGATTCTCCATCTCTTGAGGGTGTTAAAAATACCAAGTCGCCAGGCCATGTCATAAGCCTTTTTTATATCACAGAAGATAGTGACGATGTGCTGGTGATTTAGGAAAGCGTTTTGTATGGCTGTTTCCATTAACACTAAATGGTCAATGTAAAATCGCCCTTGTCGAAAACCAAACTGTTCTGGAGATAGAAAGCCATGTCTCTCCAAGTACCATGTAAGCTTGCGGTTTACTATTCTCTCCATTATTTTACACAAAACACATGTTAAAGAAATAGGGCATTAGCTTGAGGGGTTGGTTTTGTCTTTACCACGTTTTAGTACTGGTATAATAAATGCTTCTGACCAGCCAGGTGGGAAGACTTGTTCGGCGAATAAACCGTTGTAAATATTTAAAAGATGTTATAGTGCCGAATTAGGAAGGTGTGAAAGCATGGCAAGGCGAATGTTGTCCGGTCCAGGGGAAGTGTCACGTGAGTTTTTAAGTACATGTAACAATTCCTTAAATATGAATCGGGTGTTTAATTCACCAACCGAATCACCAATGTTTAAAGATAATACTTCTATCTGTGTCTTGTACCTTTGAAAATCGTTATTATACGATGAAGTGAGAGACACTGAGCGGAAAGATTTTGCTAGAGTATTTGCCACAGCCGAAGGTGATGAAAGGAGTTCTCCTTCATCAATCAGACTGAGAATAGATTGTTTTGGTGATCTGAAAATTGCACGGAGCACAATAGCATATTTGCAATCATCATTCCACCATGGAACGTAAGGATGTCTAGGATTACTCAATGTTTGTGGGATATATCTGTTGGCATTTTCAAGTATCATGGACGTAAAAGAGGAATATTGGTCAAGGATGTTCGCACCATTATCATAATGTGATTGCAATGCTTTATGGTATCCATTCCAATACGCCTTTTCAACAATCCATCTCCGTGGCTTTCTTTTAATCTCGCAGTCTACACCGAAACCAATAATAATTGGTCTGCGATCACTACCGTGAAAGTCATCACAAACAGACCACTTAAGATGAGGGAGTAAATTTGGTGAGCATATGGAGAGATCAATGTTAGATACAGTATCAGATGATAAGGACATAAATATGTGTGATCCACTATTCAGTAGACAAAGGTCCAAGTCTTGTCTCACTCTGTTTATCATATTTCCTTGAGTGGACCAGAAGGTTGAGCCCCGGGAAATATGGTGGGCATTGAAGTCTCCTACTATTAACGATGGAGGTATGATAAACACTACTACTATTTGCGTGAGGAGATTTGAGACATCTAAAGCACTAAACTCAGTGTTCGGTGAGAGATACAGATTGCAGATATGCAATTTGAAGGGGATAAAGACCTTTAGTGCAACAGCAGGAATGAGAGTGGTTAGTTGAATCCTTGTAGCCAACACCCCATTCTTCATGAAAATAGCCACTCCACCACTCTCTCTACTGTCTACTAGACAGTCGTATCTCTCACAGAAGTATCCTCTGAGTGTTATTGGGTCATGTTGTAGAAGGTGATTTTCTTGGAAACACATGATTAGTGGATATCATGTATGCGCGCCAGTACTCTAATATCTTCAATGCGGGACTGAAGACCTCTAACATTCCACTGAATAATGTTCATAAGTGTAAAAAAATAAATTCAGGAAACTATATAAAATTTAGTTGTAAGTGATTCGGTTTTTCTTTTTTGTATTTTAAGAACTCCGATGCCCTGGGGTCGGGTGGTTCTTCAACCATATCCTCCAGTATATGAGGTGATGGTGGAGGAGATTTATTAGAATGAGATGCCGAAGTTGACATCCCAGAGGGGGTGATTATGTGGGTTCCCTTTACGGGAAGCTTATTAGGTGGCTTACTGCCAGCTGTGATAATCCCTGCACGTAACAGTAAGACTTTGGGAACAGGAACTTTTGTAGGGATCACACTGTTGGATTCACTAACTGCGACAAAAGAATCTGAACAAGTTTTTTAAGTTCATTGCAGGATCCGCACTGCTGATTACTAACATTTGTAGGAGTTTGTTTCGATGTAGCGGTGGCAAAAGATACATCTGGTTTAACCAGGTTCCGTGAATTATTTATCTTTTTATATTCCCTGTGTGCAGCCGGGAAATATAGCTTCTGATCAGTACAGATCTTGAGAATTGCCTTTTCTTCTTTAAAGGTTGGGCAACCTCGGGAGCGGGCTGTATGTGAACCATTGCAGTTCGCACATTTTTCACCTTCTTCGCAGTTAGTGTCATTGTGACCTTCTTTAGCACATCGAGCACAGATCTCCGTTTTTGAGCAAGATGTTGTAGTGTGACTATATCCTTGGCATCTGAAACATTGCCGTGGGTTGGGTATGAATGGTCGTACCTGAACCGAGAGGTAACTTCACTTTAATCTTCTCTGGTGAAACAGGGAAATTGAATGTCAGTATAAGAGACGGTGTCGGTTCTTCTGTTTCGCTCTGTCATTTCATTATACACTTCATTTCAGCAACATCTTGGTGGCGAAGCTCATCAACTATTCCACTGATATCTATATCTAAAAGGTCTCAACAAAAAATTACTCCCCGGCTCGTATTTAACGTTTTGTGGTATTCTGCACTAATATTTATACCACCCATATTACGGAGACGTTAGATAGATCGACTCTGTTCATCGTTGAATTTTTCGATCAGAATCGATCTGTTATGTAATTTCCTGATGTTCTTCGGGAACCACTTGCACCTGTTATAGTTTTGTTATTAAGAAAGGTGAAACCTTTTGGAGGGAGCCACCTTCCTGACTATTTCAGAGAACAATGAGTCTAATATTTTTAGAATTCAAGTCTAATGATTTGCAGTTCTCTTCAGTAGGACTTTTATCCTCATCAGACAAAGCTGACCAAGGTCTCTTCACAAGACTAGATTTGGTGGTTTTTTCAGATGGACCACCAACCATCATTGTATTTATTATTGGAACTGAAATTTTGGTCCCACGAGTACCGGTGAAAAATGGACCACTCCAGCAGAGCGCACGCATACTGGAGCTAGAGCTAAATACAACTGGGTTCGCCCTGGTGCCCAGAGAACATCGTTCGAGACTCTCTACGTACCCATTCACCCATCGGCACGATTTGTTCCCACCTTGGGTTTGGTTGTGTTTCGTAAGATGTCACCAACACCACTGAGTGTAAATGCAAGAAATATCAGTGTAGGATGTTGTTGTGTAATTGTGTATATTGTAATTTATGTAGTGTTCTTGGTGAAGTATATGTGTATAATGTAAAGTGTTCTGCAGTTCACTGTATAGTGGGAAGAAAAGCTGCAGAGGCTAGGTCCGTGGGGACGCCAACCCCCAAAGTCTTAAAGAAGAAGATTCCCCATCGTTTTGGGGGGGGGGGAGTTTGAGTTACCCAGGTGGTTGGGGACCACTTGGGTGTTATCTTGTCACAAAGATTGGGACCTTAATTGTTAATTTATTTAGTTTATTTACAGTTCACATCAAACCAAAACATAACGAAAAGAATATATATACAGTACCGCAGCATGAATGTTCACCTTTCTCATTAAGTCAAAAATATAAATAAATCTTCTTTGTGAAATCTCAAGTTTACAGTATATTATGGTGTATCACTGAAGCTCAAGTTCAGTGTTTTTATATAAGACTTGAATGTGATAAGAAAGTCAGTAATAATAAAAGGTTGCTGAGATTTGTAAATGTAACTATCAAGAGATATGTTTCAGTATCAGATCTTTCTCAAGCATTCTTTTGATGCTGAAAATAGTATAAAACACTAACAATGAATATAAAATAAGTATGAGTGACAGAAACAATGGTGAGATAGGTTTGCATGGTACAACGATCCAGTTTAATAAGCAAAATATGAATGTTACAATAAACTCATTAATGATTATTACCTTATAAGTTCTTATAACAAGTTTACGTTGATTAGTGCGTTTATTTTTTTGCAATAAAGAATTCAGTATGGTAAACACCTGCATCATAACAGCATCTTGCCTCAAATCATCATTTCCCTAAAAGAAAAAAAAATTAAGTAAAAATGTTATTTCTTAATGTTTTACCAAAACCAAGCAAACATTTATAATACCTTCCACATTTTTATTATGAAATATTAATTAATAATTGAGATTTAAGTTACTTTTTTTTTAAATTAAATAAAACATAATGAAGTACTTTAAAAAATCCAAAGTAATGCAAATAAATATTCATATAATATAACTTTACAAGAATTTTATATTTTCATTGAGCCCTAGAAAACTTTCATACATTTGAATAAAAAAAAAAAGAAGAGTATTAATGGTTTTACTTACATCCAAGGAATCACCATGTTATCTTGTTAGTAGCAAGACAGCTTGCAAGTATTTCATAGGCAAATCCATATTAAGAAATGATTACCTAAAGGACGCATTAGGGCTTTTTCAACAAAAACATTGAATTTCAGCACTATGCAGCTAAAAGCAACAGAAAACTGCAGCTGTATTTTCAGAGGAGATATTTCTTTCAATCCTCTTTTCTTTTTTTATAATATATTGTCATCTTGGATAAAATATTAGAGTTAATGAGGCACTGTTCCAACAAATTTCTGTAAAAGCACTTCTAAAGCTCAATATTATGAGGTGCTACCCAAAAAATCTTAAAAAAAACTTAAAAAATTAAAAAAAACTGGTGCAGAAACCCATCGCATGCTTGTGGAAGCATTTGGTGACAATGCTATGAGTAAAAGTAAAACTTTTTTGTGGTACAAATGATTCAAAGATGGACAAACGACAGTCGTTGACGATGAGCGTTCAGGAAGACCTCAACAAGCACAACACCGGAAAACATCACGAAGTGCAAGAGGCTATTGTTGCAGATCGTAGACAAACAATCCATGATGTTTGTGCAATCGTACAAATGTCATATGGGTCCATGCAATGCATCTTGTCGGACAATTTGAACATGAGACGAATTACTGCAAAATTCGTACCGAGACTGTTGAACAGCGACCAGAAACAAAATCGCATAGTTGTTTGTAGTGAATTGAAAAATTCAGCAAGAGATGACCCTAACTTCATCTCCAACATCATAACCGGTGATGAGACATGGGTGTACGGGTATGACCCTGAAACTAAGCAGCAGTCGTTGCAGTGGAAGTCGCCAAGTTCACCGCGGCCAAAAAAAGCACGCCAAGTTCGCAGCAACGTGAAGTCCTTGATGATTGTTTTTTCGACATCAAAGGCATTATCCATAAGGAATTTGTTCCTCTTGGTCAAACTGTCAATGTGATGCTCTATTGTGAAGTTTTGTGCTCCTATTGTATTTGTGCTCAGCGATATTGATTTAAAAAATTAACACAGGTCTTTAGGTGACACTGCTGTTTGACAATCTTAGTTCCACCAAAATACAGAGTAATATAGTCTCACAATAAATATGCAGTTTCACAGATGATTGTGAGGTAAATGTCACAGTGGATTCAAATTGTATCTGATAAAAGCATTATGTCTCAATAGTAATAGATGTATGTATCAGTACTTTATTCACATATTTTGAAAATTCAGTAGGCATTTTCTGGATAGCCACCTTATAGGAATTCATTATTCACATGAACCAATAAGAATTCTATTGTAAAATGGCTTATAAACACTTTCATACACATCTTTGGCAGCAGAGTATGCCAAATACAGAACGGTAGCATAATACTGAGATACAAAAGAAAACAATGGAGGTTCATTACTCCACAGATACAGATCTAAGTCACTATGTATTCTATCGACTACATGACCATGGGAGAACACCAACCTTTCATGACATGTGGTACTGTTGAAATCTACTATTAAAGGAGATAGTGCTTGAGACAATATGTCATTGAGTTCAAGACTATCAATGTTTATTTTCTGGGATAGTTATAAATATGGAATATATCATTATAATTATAGCCATTATCAAAAGATGCTTCTGAAGTGGCAGAAAATCAAAATTATATATTAATAATATACACCACTTGAGCCCACAGTACAAAACTATCCAAAACTAAAGGAGATTTGATCAAATAACTGTAAATTAGTTTCCCAAATACTTACAATTGGAAGGTTCAAAATCTTGTGGCATAAGATCTTCAAGATAAAAATATATATTCCTTTGTAATTGCAATGAATGATTCTTTTCATTTGGCAATGTTTCTTTTTCTCAATTCAAATAATGGGATCCACTGAGGATAACACAAATTTCAGTATTTTCTTAATTTCATCAAATGAGACTGATCGAACTAAAGGAGAAGAGTTTCAGAACAGGATCTTGGCAGAAGACCTGTTTTAGAGCAGTTTTTGGACCTGAGTTTTAACCTTTGCACAATTCCTTTTAGTATACTAAAAGTATCACTACTTTTTTTTGGTTGTACTGGATTTTTTGGTTAACTAGATTTGGCTGTACTGAATTCTAAGATTATATGGTTTATAAAACTGAGCAGCAGAAACTGTAGCCTTTGTTGGTACAGATCTTTAAATGAATCTTCTCCTCTCAATAATGAGGATAATCACAAATTTCAGCAAATTTTTCCATGATTATTATGACACTTCTCTTTGTTAGTCAAACTACATTGACCAATTAAATTTTTTATTACACATCTTTACTGTATCTTGATGTAAAAAAAATATGAGGGATATATATAATCTGACTTTTAAAGTACATAACACATTTTAAGCCACTTTAGACAAGCTAAGTGACTGTACTAGTCAGGATACCAATCAGCAGGTCATCTCGTTTCTTATGGGAGATTTGACACACTACAGTTAACTTCTTGTGGAGGGAACTCAACAGCAATTTTCCCACATAGCAATTCAGTAATATCGAGACAAAATAAAACTTCACTGCTGCAATTTGTCTATCTCAATCTCGCAATTTGTATTCATTTGTTTATCTCTCATAGGAATGTCACCAAGCAGTTTCTTAATTATGTCTCTTTCCAAGAGTCCCCATCAACAGTGGCCAGTTATGGAGCTTCTAATTATCTTTCAATGTACTACTACATTTTTACTCTCTATAACTTTATTACTATTAAGGAGGAGATATCTTTTATGAGTTAATTTTCAAGCTAGATATGCTATAAATATACACAAGATTTAGCTGATAAATTTTGCATGCTAGCGTGCTACACGGAGAGAAAAGGTACTATTGAGTTGGACGTGGCAGTATATGACAGCTAAAACCCCCCTCTACAAACCTGCAATAATGCGATGAAATCCGTTTACTGGTTTGTTTTCAGTAGCAGGTAAAATGGAGTCAAGTATGGCCAATATGTCAACATGGTTAAAACACAGTGCAGTGATCAAATTTTTAACAGCAGAAAATGATTCCTTAGAACATTTTTCATTTTTAAAAAGCAGTTTACGGTAGTGAAACTGTTGACAGGAATACTGTAAGTAGGTGAGCGTTAAAATACCACATATTTGAAGTTGGCAAAGTGACAATTGATGATGAATCTCACAGCGGATGACTAGTTTCTGTGTCTGACAAGAACATCGAAAGGAGGTGGATGATTTGCTTCAAACTGACCGGCAAAACACCCAACAATGCATTGCTATTCAGTTAGGCGTATCTAAAGAATGAGTGGGCCATATTGTTGAGCAATTGGGCTACCGTAAAATCTGTGCATGACAATTACTGTGCAAACTCTCTAATAGCTCTCTGCAAGTTGAAGTTTGATCCTATTCCGCATCCGCCACACTCGCCAAATTTGGTTCCGTGCGACTTCCACTTCTTCTTTCATCTCAAGAAGGATCTCAAAGATAATCATTAGACCACCGATGATGAGGTGAAGGAAGCTGTGGCCACTTGAATCTGAGAAAGACCGCCAGAATTTTTCAGTGACAATGCAAAAATTTATTACACTTTGGGAAAAGTGTATCAGTGTAAACGGGGATTATATTGGAAAATAAATACTGCATTTTGTAGCTAAGGTATTGTATTTTTATTCATTTTTTATTTTATTCCCTTGCTACGTACATATGTGCAAAAATTTATCAGCCAAGTCTCGTATATAGTAAGATAATCGTGTTACTTTTTTTAACATTTATTTCATAAATATTGCCATGTGATAAAGCAGAATGTGTTAATTTATACTCAGACGAGAGAACTTTAATGCTTTTATTGGAATAACAACCGATTTATTTATTTATGATTACTTTTTTCCATCCATGACCAGCTTAATGCTATAGCTACACTCTCAACTGAAAGGGTCTATGATTCTGCAGTAGGAACTAGCTACCACAGAGTTTAGCATAGAACGATGTGCTCATTAAGGAAAAAACATTTTCCACTTACAGACTCTGAACCTGTCAGAAGTATAAATTCATCAACTGGATCCAGAACGACAAATCTGAGGTGGGCCAACCAATATTTGATCTAAATTCTGGAACAAAATCTAAAAATTACATTTATAAAAATGTATAAATGTTCACCACTATCTTTCACAGAAAAAGGACTGGACAGACTGGCTGCTCTGAAAATCCTCATTAACCCTTATGGCTAAAAGTGTCCTGAGGCTTATACCTACTCAAGAAAACTGTCATACTAAAAGGATCTTTTGACTATTCTGGAAGTCTAGTTCCTCTTTCAATTTCTTTTCCATTAAGGCATTTCAGTTATCCAACACTACTAGATTTTTACACATTTTATTTATTCATCTATTGGTATTTATACTTATTTAATAAGTATTCTAAACATTTACAATATTCTAAGAGCAATTGGTTTTTATAAACTGAACCTTGTATAATTCTATACTATGGTTTTATAAATACTGAATTAATCTAATGTATGAAAATTCAATTGTAAAGTATGATTATTATTTACCTTAACTAGCTGAGTTCTTTTAATACCATCAGTACCAATACAACTTATCTTCTTAGGTTTATTTACACCTCCAGCTATTTCATAATAATTCTCAAAACTGTGAATTCCTAAAAACAGTAAAAGAAGTTAATATTTATACTTAAGGAAATTATTATAATTATTATTTAAATAAAAATAACTATATCATAACTAATTACTGCATTTTCCTAAAAGTTTTCATTAAAGTATCATTTTTTACAATTTTTAATGTATGTTATATGCAACTGCAATGCATAATAGACATTAATTTTTATTTAAACAAAATAATTAGATAAAAATCCTGGAAATATCATTTATAATCCCATCAATGTACAAAGTTGATTTTAGCAAAAATGGGAAATAAGTGTAAATTAAATTATAGACAGGTCTATATATTTTAAATAACTCTTTTAAACATTTAGAAATATCTATACTAACCTTACTGATGCTATTAAAGTGATATGCATTTTAAAAAGTTTTTTTTTGGCTTGTGAAAAAGTGTGTATATAACCAAATTAATTTATACTCTAAAAATAGTTAATTTTATTTGTAGTTAATTACAACATTTTTCTTTAAACTTTAGAAATAATGTTGCAGTATTTGAAATGATTCTAGGACAGTTAACATTATTAGTGCCTCTTTCTACATGTCATTTTTAAATGGATAATATAGTTTAAAATCTTTGTAAGATTTGCTTTCTTCCACTGTTGATAAATAATAAAAAATTTCACCTGGACAATCACTTACATGGGATAATGGGATATCCAGGATTAATATTTCCATAAAGATTTTATTGCTCATGACAAAAAAACAACAAAAAAGCATAAATTACAGATAATTAAATTTAATGTAAAATATAAGTTTTAATGTTGTCAAATTTTTTTCAAGAGTACATGGTAAATTTTACTCAGAGAGCACTACTTTTTTGCACTGTGGTGCAAGAAGTAATTGCAGTAGGTTAATTTTTTAAGTTAGAAAGTTATCCACAAACAGATGAAAACAATCTTACGTATTTAAAACTTTTCATCACATAAAAAACATCTTGCAAGATACTTTTCTATATTCTATATAGAAAAAATATAGAAAACAATATCTGTTTTAATTATTTTAATATATTATTTTCAAAAGGGATTTTAATATTATTTGAATATCGATTAACTGTATTGAGCTGTCTGACATTAAACCATCATGAGTTGATGTTTGTATCTGAATACCATTTTTTTTTGTATTCACCACCTGTAATGTGTGAACAGAATAATCTACAAAGAAACATCTGACAACACTGAACATAATATTTTTTATGATTTTGTCTTGAACAGATCAGTTTCTTTTCAAGTATATCAAAATATATATTTTTTGTAATCATTTTACCTACAGGTTATGGAAAAGTATAGAAATTTCCCACAGTTATTCTGACCTATGTTTAAAAGTTGTATAAAAAGGCCAAGAATAATAAATCAGCATATCTTTTTACTCAAGCCATAAATGTTTAAAGGAATCTGTAAAGTGCCTGTTGAGTATGTTCTATGGAATTATCTATTCAAACTTGAAACTTCAAGGTAATGCTAACAGTCAAAACTAAAATTTAATCAAGTGCCTCAATTAGTAAAAAGTAAATGTTTTAAAAACTAGGTTCTTTTATAAAGAATATTTAAACCTTAGTAGAATATATATTTTATTGATGTTAGGTACTATAGGATTGCAATTAGTATTATCTGACATAAGATGAAAATAATTCCGACAAAAAAGACTAAATCTGTTAAACCCGCTGTTGCCATTACAATACCTTCTGTACAAATGACATATTCATTCTCAAAAATAAAAAAAATCCCATCCTAAGCTGCTAGGGAAAGTGAGGAGTGAAATGGTTTTTTGCTACTTTCTTCACAGAGCCAAATGCACTGCTGCATATCAGCATGCCAAGCCATGACATCACCTGATATCACCAGGAAATGGTGCTACAATAACTCTCAGGATCAATAGAGCGAGCAAATGCTGCATTCCTTAGATAGGAATATTCATATTCAAAGAATTAGGAATATTGGAGGGCTATTCTCAGAAAATTCTAATGAATATAACATTGGTGAAAAAGCAAAATAAATTATAAAAATTTTAAATTAGTGAGGTTTTAGTATGGATTGACATATTCTATTCCACAAAATGAGGGCACAAATTAATGACTTGTATATTACAAGATTACTAACAATTGGGAAGTACTGTAATTATAAAATAAGTTATTTAGTCATAACAATTAAAACTGCTCTTCTTGAGGTGTTTTTTTTTTGTTGGTTTTTTCTGGCAAAAACACTTCCACATTATCAACGCCCAGGCATGATATATTTCTTGTAATAAACAAACTTACATCACGTTTTATATAGCTAATAAAATAATAAAATTTTTTACTGCTATACAGCAATTGACATGAATAACTGAAACATACTGCATTTAAATATTTAAGTAAAAATGGACAGTCCTAAGAAACTGTAAAACATAAGATGAACACATTTCATTACTGCCTGGAATAGTTTGCACATTAGCCCTCAGTCAAAACTTGCAACGCAATGCCTCATAACAGATACAATCCACAAGGTTGTGGTGCACTGATTAATCATCTCACCCAACTACAACTCAAATCGAATCAGATGAAAGGTGCATAAACACTGATTATTAAATCAACTATACACTAAACCTTTTTTAAATATTAAATGCTATTTATGCAAACCACCTAGTAGAGAATATTGAGATAAGTCATATCTTATCTTAAATTAAGGTAATTTAAAGGTATTACTTAACAGTACACAGGAATAATATAACACTAAAAAAAATTAATTTCAATAAAATAAAACTTTTTTATGATACATGTTGTATATTATTAATTTTTTATGCCCTGAGATCTGCCTAGGCTTCAACTAATGAAATATAGATCTGCCGAATATTAATACAATCTAATTCCAATGAACACTCGTTTATTATTTTAACCCATTCTCGACGAATGATGGGCAGCGCCTGTCAGTCGATGTCACTAGCGTAATGTCTAAAGACAGTGAAAATGAAGTTGATAATTCTAACCTTTCAACTTGAAGTGGGAAACTGCTCCTAATGTGTAAAAAATTGCATTTTCAGATAATACTGGTATTAATCTGATAATTTCCTAACAATTAATTCAAAATTTAACTGATTTGGATGTTTTCAATAAATTTTTCTGTGAACAATTTTAGATTCAAATTTACAGTGAAGCAAATAAATATGCAAAGAAAGAAATTGATGCAGTAGGAAATGGCAGAGTAAAGTGGGTAGATGTAACAGTAGATGAACTGAAGGCATATGATTTTT
This sequence comes from Lycorma delicatula, assembly GCF_047948215.1. NCBI lineage: Eukaryota > Metazoa > Arthropoda > Insecta > Hemiptera > Fulgoridae > Lycorma > Lycorma delicatula. Next base: position 321,907,218 of record NC_134455.1, on the reverse strand, counting down.
TATTTTCTTGACTTTTCATCATCCTTAGATGAAAATAAGGAGTGTAATTAATTTATTTATTCAATCTTTTAAAAAATTTTCACATCAGGGAATCATGTTTCCATTGATGAAAGTTTGATGCTGTTTTGAGGAAGACTTTCCTGTATCCAGTTCAATCTTAAAAAGAGAAAATTTACAAGGTGTGTGATTCTATCGCAGGCTATTGTTATAATTTCAAAATTTATACTGGTAAGACCACATCTGAAACTACAGAAAATTTAGTTACCGAAGATGTTGTTTTAGAGTTGTGTGATGATTTGCTTCACCAGGGCCATGCTCTATACATGGATAATTGGTTTAACTAATTTATTACTACAGTTTAATTAAATGAATTTTGTCACATGAACTTAAATTCTGAAAAAATTTCACCTTACCAACAATATTTTCATAGTTAGCAGTTTTGTTGTATGGAAGAGTAATAGTAGAAACTAATACTTGAGGAAGCTGTCCCACTTTTAAAATTGGATCAGTTTTGGCCAGTTTCATAACTGAAAAGGAAAAAAGAAGTTAATAAAAATTATTACAATTACTTACTGATGAAATCAATATTTTTCACAATAATATCATTATTAACAAAAAAATTAAAACCTAGACTACAGTTACTACTGATCTTACTAACTCTTTGTTTATCATACAGCCTCAATAAAAAAGAAAAGAATTAACATCTTTTAAAACACTACTTCCTTTTCCTTGCTCCTAGTACCTTCCAATCACACCTAACTTGCTTCACTGCAATTGCATATTTTTGGAATGTTAAAGTAAGAAGGGATTTTTCCACGAAGGTGTATCTTGTGCTATGCGCACTTCTGTGAGGCATATCATTATGATCTTAATTTTAATAAAATTAAAATAACATTTTTATTGACACTTCACTGCTCACCAGGCATGGGATTTTTCATACACTACAAAATTCCATTTCCATATTCCCACGTACAAGCTTCTGTGGTGAATTAATAAAAAAAATATATATTTATATTACTGAGTATATCTACTTTCTACTTAAATTCAGTGAGCATCAATCTACAAACTTAAAAGAAATCAGGGATGATTAAAAATGCTGTGGCTTACATTCAACTATCTTGGAATTTCAACAACTTTAGTTCACCGATTACTGTGAATCATTTGCTTAACTGATTTAATATTGTCATAATTCTTTTAAGTGAAAGTTTACTGTTATATTGTTCAACATAAAGATAAATTATACATCTTTTAAAGTGACTGATACATTTGAGACCTTTCTTCCACTCAATAACTATCTCTCTCTTGTTGTTGCATTCTACAAATAATCCTGGATTGGTTTCACCATTTCTAAATTTAGAAAACATTTTACTGCTCGCATTTCTTCTTTTGTGCAAATGAACATTCATTTTAAAATTGACTTTTAAGTACAGCTAATGCTTGCAATGAAACAACTCTTCCAAATAACAGAAAATTTCCAGTCATGATTTATAGCAGAACAGCTCTTGCTCACTTACTGGATATTAGAACCTTTTACAGTTTGAAGGTTTCTGTCTTACAATTTTAGCTTTTTTCCCTTGTTATTTTTTTCCCATCTGTTAGAAATGTTTTGCTCTTTTCTTTAGATACTTTAATACTCTTCTTCGTGTAAATGAGTTTTATTCCCTATTTTATATACTTTTATAGTACAGAAATGATGATATCTGTCATTCCTGTACAGTCTGAAATCGATGACCAGAGTCACTGACAACAAGGGCATGCTCAGGTAAATCCTGAGGCAATAAGTGCTCTGCAATAACTGAAGCTTAAATTGGTTGATGAGGTGCTGATTTAATAGATAAGGAACAGTATGCTAGGTTGTGATTCCAGTAAAAATATTAGCTTCTTGAGTATGGAGCACTATCTGACTGCTTCTTCATACAGTTTGACAACTTAATTACATCCATATACTAAGCTTTAACTGTTCATTTTTTTCACTAAGTTCGCTTTTCATCACATTTTTCATTAGTTATACTGTATGAATACTAATGCAACAAAATATGGTTTAGTTAAGGCACTTGCAACATCTTAAAATGGTTGTCTTGTAAAATTATTCTCTCATTTACAACTATACAACATTCTACATTTTTAGAGATTAACAACTGCAATAAGACTTATAAAATTAAAAACAAATGATATCAATAAATGCAAATATACATTATATATTTCAATGAAAAAGCATGCTAAATTATGTAATAATTTAAAAAAAAAATTAAAACGTGTTGCAAGCTAAACAAGTACAAAAACTATAATTTAAAAAAAATACTTAAGAAATACATACTACTTACTTAAAATACAAGACTTAGAAATTTGTGTGTATAACAAGATGTTTTATTAATTATCAAATTACACAACTTTGTATTGTTGTATTTTTTAATTGGATACTGTCTGAGATGCATCGGATTTTATTTGATGAATCTGAAAACCTTATTTATTCCTTAATGACTTTTCAAAAATCTAATTTAAGAATTTCTTAATATAAAAAAAAAAATTCTAAAGAAATTTGTTCTTTCAGTACTTATTTACCTAATAATAATTAAACATAAAATGGGTAAAAATTAAAGTTTTAATCATTTAGAAATGAGTACAAATTATTCATATAAAAGAATGTAATTTTAATTCTGCATTTAAACATAAGAGTTCATTTCAGAGATGCTGTTATAGTAATTAAGTGCAAACATTTCAATTGTAATTACAGAAAGAACTAAAGTAATCTTGATTCAAACCACTGGAACACAATACAACATGCACGTATGCGTGTGTACACACCCATACATAATCAACCAATGTTTAATTTTATAAAACATTTTGTTTAACCTGTTTCTTTGGTCTTCACTGGACTGTTAGCTAAATCTATATATGCTTCTGCTAATATCTTCATACCCTTAACCACTTGTGATACTTTTGAATTTCCAATAAGCTTATTCAACAGCAACAAAGATCCTGATACTCTTCCCTATAAATATACACAATAAAATGTTAAAAAGTGAAAAACTTAAGTTAGGATTCACATGCATAGAATTTACATTCATATCAGCAGACAAATGTTTGCTATTAATTTATAGATGTTGCACTGGAACCACATAGGCACTGATAAAATCAAAAAAAGATGAGGACTGTGCATTAAATTTATTAGTTTTTAAATATTTCTAAGTACTTATAAAAGTACATATGAGTTCAAGGAAGTGGTTTTCTTTCGCACATAAAAAAACATTTCAGTCAATATGATTAATACCATATTGCTTTAAGATGCACCTTTTTTACAGAATAAAGGGTCAAAATGTCAGTTGCATCTTAAATTCGAGGTGCGTCTTCAATTGAAGGTCTAATGGCATTTGACATACACGCATAGTTAATATATAAAGCTAAGTTTTTGAATTTGTACATCTGTTTAACATTGAATGGAGACGGACAGGAAATATGAAAGAACATTTGTCATCATGTATAGAAGGTATGCAAATTTCTAGAAAGATGACTCATCTCAAAGAGCTTTACATCTCAACAACTTTGTTACTGTTGACATCATAATTTAGTGACAAGTCATCATTTTGGAATTTGTGCATGTGTTCTATGCATGATGACAAATGTTCTTTCACGTTTCCTGTATAACCTCATTTGATTTTAATAGGCATTTGGTATACTACTGTAGTAGTAAATCGGTCTGTTTTTTCATAACTGTTCTGCTCTTCCTATTTGTTGTGTTTTTCTAATAATTTCATTTTCACGAAAAAGCATTTCACAAACAATGCAGACTTTAAATGTACGGTTAATTTACATGCTGAACAGATTGGAAATTGTGCTGCCAATAAACAAAGCGAATGTGCGTCTTTGGTGCAGTATGAAATAGAAATTATTTGCCTGTAAACGAATGAAGAAATCTTTTTTGGGACCAAAACACAGAAATTATCTGGAAATCGATCCTGTTGTTTTGGGCTATTTCAGGGAACTCCGCACAAAAGGTTTTCTTCCAGTGACAAGAGATGGACTGATGGTAAAGGGCAGGGAAATTGCCAGAAATAATGGTCTTCAATTTAAAGCTAGCTGTGGATCGTTGTGAGAAATTTATGAAAAGGCAATGTCTGTCCCTGCATCGCAGAACCTCCACTTGCCAGAATTTACCATCAGATTACAAGCAGGGTTACTCCATGTCAAATGCACCAGGGGTCCCCAGTCAACCATCTCCATACTTCATCAAATTTTGCGTAGAAATTCGCTGAGGTCTTAAATGCCATTTTACCAAATTGTAGCTCTATATCTGCTATTGCTCATTTTCTGTGATCTCTTGAAAAAGTGATACTTACTGGCAGTTTGCACATACATGCAAAAAATTGTAACTTTGACTATTCTAACATTTTATACTGAATTTAAATACGCTATTCACAAGTTCTTTTAGCTCCTGGTTTTAAGAAATAGCAGTCAAAATTCAGCTAAAATGTTATTGCAACATTTTGTAAGTCAAAGTTTGAGCTTACACAATTCTTTATCTAGTACTTTAATCGGAATGAGACTGTGTAATCTAAAAAAGGGCATAATTGTACATAACATCTTAAAGTTTCAAAGCAACTGTAGGCTTATGTCAGGAGATATTCATCATCAAATTTGGTCAATGATTTTTTAGCTTGACTTTTAACCTACCTTTGAAAGTTTATATCTCAGGTAAACCTTCTTAGATTTTCTTAGTTTTATAATATTTAGGAATTAAACTTTACTAAAAAGGTTTGCTTGAAAGTGACTTTAAAAGCTGATGGAAGAAAACAAGAAGATATGCATCAACTGTAAAAAAAGAGTCAGGAACATGTTCCTTTTCAATATTATGACCAATGGATACATCACTATGTAGATGAGCAAAAGAGATAGACACATAATATTACTATAAATTGTCTCCTCTGGCAAAAATATCAAAATGTAGCTTTTGGAGAAGATTCAGTACACACTACCTGCAAGTGTTAACAAATATGAATTCACCTCAAAACAACTATGAAAACAAGTCTGTTGAGTTGAGAAATTATACTGGTTAGTATAGTGGATAATGTTAGACCAAACACTAGATTTTGAAAAAGCAAAATTTAGTCTTCCAAATCTGCCACATAGTCCTTGATTTTTTAAACTTCTTTTTATTCCTAAGTTTACTGAGCATGCAGGTTATTTTTCAGGTAACTCTTGAACTTATAACTTAAAAAAAAACTGTTTTTGTTTTAATGGATCCATTTATACCTCTTCCTTTTTTTTTTGAACTCGTTTTGTCTGTTTGACCTCAGTGTCCTTGTATGAATTAGCTAACGCCAGTATAATAGGAATTGTGTGATGAGGGTGATCAATAGCACATCTTTCTGAAAAAATAAATACAACCATACAAACAACCAATACCTAAACAGAATGTAATTATAGTATATAATTATGTGGCATAAGGCCACAATATGGAAGTAAAAGTATTCTCTAGTTTGCAAAAATTTACAATCAGTAAATAGCCAGTTTATGGAAAATGAAAAAAATTAAAAATATATGATCAGAATTCTATGAAAATAAATGAAATTCATGTGAAAATTTTAAAAAGTATCTGACAGTGGAATTATCTTAAACTACTCTTAGCAGGAAGAAATGAACATATGTTGTATTACAATTAATAGTAACAAAATTACACTACATAACACACACACACATATGTAACTACAGATATTTCTACACATAATTGTATTTTTTTTTTTTTTTTGCATTTAAGTGATATTGGTTTGTAACTTTAAGTATATGTGTAACTTTAGTCATGGGATTTTATGCTCAATTCGCACCTTTACATTTGTACAAAATATTACTTTTTTCAAAATGATTGGGTTTAAGCAGATACAATTTATTATCTAACCAAAACTAAAAAGCTTACTTTTTGTTTATTTATATACAATATATAAATGGATAATCTAAGCAGAAATTGAATCCCTACACAAATTTCATATTTTGTCATTGTAAGAAACTAACTGAAATATGAAAAGGAATTCAAATTTTAAAAAGTGAAGGAATTTCCTGTATAGTCTAACTGACCAGTTCATATAAAAAATGATTTGTTGAATATGAGATAGCTTATATTATTTTATATTACCTTTAAAAAAAAAAAAAAAGTCTGTCTTATATTAAGATGGAAAAGGCAGCATTCTGATACCCAACATTTCTCTTAAGCATTTTATAAAGCGCTTAAGAGTTTTATAAAATCTTAATAAGATGAATAAACAATCTGAAATAATGTTGCTTTTCAATCACATTTTATACTCATTTGGCTGTAAGATGGATGGATGGCCATCTCTTTTCCTTGTCTAACAGAATAATCTTTAATAGCTTTTACAAGATTCGTTAAAAAAAAATAAACAGGTAATAATTCAATTTTAAAAATTATTCTAAATTGTCCAACTGATTTAAAAGAAGATGCTACATTGATGACTATGCTGTCAGTAGGACTATATATCTCTCTTTCTTTCTCTGGTCTTACTGATTACAATCATTCAATTACCTAGACTTAACTATGGACACTGACATAGTTCTGTAACATATTTATCAGTACAATCAGTACAATCAGTACAATCATAATTTAATTAATTGAAAGTCTCTGTTAATCCGAAAAACGTTTTTCACAGTGAAATTCAACTTACCAGAACAATTTACAATCTGTGATTCACAGCCCTCTTCCATGTTAGTTAATTTTTAGTAAATTAACTAACATGGTTTCAAAAATGTCCTTGCTTAGAGACTCAAAAGAGTGAATACCATTTTAATAAAGTCTCTTTTTTTCATTATGATACATTTAATAATGGTTGCTATTTTATTAATGTAATTAATATGTGTATATTTGTAGGCTCACATCAGAAGTGCAAGCACTACTGTATAAGCTTCTAGTTTTAGTAAGAAATACACTCTATTTGATTCATGAGGTACACTTTTTATAATTTTTTAACTTAAGAATTAAAATGTTTTGTTGTAAATGGTATCACATAAGAAACTATATGCAAGGCATTATACTGGGTGGGCCACAAAAACGTATTCCCATCAGAATATGAAATATTGAATAGAGCATTAACATCATATGTTCATGCACAGGACATTGTCATGGAAAATTGTTATAAAGTTAGCGGATGTAGATTGCTATGGTAAGAACTCCCCTTCCATGAATCACATGATCATTCCTCCCTCCTCTCCTTTCATCAGTTTTCTGCTGAGATTGAGAAGATAAGGTGTATTGTATAGTGCATGTGTTAGTGATGTGTTTGATACCACAGCAAGTGAAAATTATGGTCATACATAAGAACTGGTACTTTGAAGGAAACACAGGAGTTATTCTGTGAAGCGTTTCCTAATTGTTCTGTCCCAGCTAAATGCAGCATTCAGCATTTAGTGAAGAAATGGTGCCAAACAGGATCTGTAGTAAATGCACCAAAGAACAGGGTGCCATCTGTTTGCATTCCTGAACTTTGTGCACGTGTTTCCAAAATGATGCTTTGTAGTACTGAGAAAAACATCACAACAGATAGGGGTGAGTGCAACCTGCACATGTGTCGTGAAGAGTTTGAAGTTTAAACCGCATCACAGCTGTGCAACAATTGAAAGAAGTGGACAAGGGAAAACATGTGATTTTTGCTGCTGGTTGTTGAATATGGTTGCAAATGGTCAATTGGACCTTTTTTTTATCATGTAAGACAAAGCATAATTTCATTTTGGATGACTTTGCTCAAATGCTGACAGGAAGTGAGTGCTGCTTTTTCCAGCAGGATGGAGCAACCCGTCATACATCTGAGAAGTCACTTGCTCATGTTCATGGCCTTTACTGTTGAGTGAACAGTGAATAGAGGCTTATGGCCGCCACAGTCACCAGACTTATCGACATGTGACTTTTATTTATGGGGAATGTTCAAAGGATGAGCATATCTGAACATTCCATACACAATCGATGAACATATTCTCCTGAAGGAGAATATTGGGACATGCATTAGCAATATTATCTCATTGGAATTGATGCAGGTATACCATACTTTATGGTTAAACTTAGATTATTCATTTTTTTGGTAATTTGTTTTGGAATTTTCCACCTTTTACATTATTGTTGGTTTAATTCTATTTGCAAAGAAAAAATCTAAGCACTATCTAATTTTTTAAATTAATTTCTTTATATAGCTGCCTACTTCTGCTAACCTGGTTATACTTTCTTTTATTCTTGTTTGGACATATTGCCGTACACTTAAGATATATCCCTGAAATTATACACTTAACTATTCCTTCTATTTTTATTCTTGGAACAGTAATTAACTATTTTTTAAAAATGTATGAAGAAATTTATTTCCTATTGAATGTGTTATTTTTTTTATGGTCAGTAAGCAAATTATATGCAAGTTATATCTCTCAAGGATATTATTTTTATTTCTTTGGAACATAAAATTTGGCTGTGTTAGGCAATTGTCTGGTCAACTTTATTATTTATCTACACTGAAACATCTAATCTAACATATGCATACAGTATAAACTATTAAAACACTACACAGCTAAAGAGTAGACCACATTTTTTATGATTAAATGTAAACACATTCATGCATCTGCGTGACACACTAAGTGTCACATAGCATAAGAAATGAATGAATAAAATATTCTTTATTGTACTTAATGGTTCTAAATAATTACAGGATTATTAAAAAATTGCATAGCAATACTTCTGAAGCTGATTTTGGATATTACGCAAAAAGGTTCCTATATTTGTCTAAAAATACAATTAAAATATATACGTCTTAAAATACAACTGGGAATTGAAAGAAAAAAAATTACTATAAACATGTCTAAAAATGCTTTGTTTTCAAACTAAAGCTAGCAAAATATTTTGTTCTGATCTCTACTTTGGGGGTAATGAAGTCATACTGAAATTATTGAATTTCAAAATAAGAGACAAATCTGGTGGTTTTGTATGTTTTTTAACCTAAAAAACTGAATAACTGAATAAATTGAATAATTCCCAAAACTGTATATGTATTCTGGTAGTTTCTGAGAAAACAATTGCAAAGCCCAAAAAACTGAGTAAAAAACTAAACCCTCCATACTCACTAGATTTGATGCCCTGCAATTTTTACTTTTTTCTAATTAAGGAGTGATATTAAGGGTACTCATTTCACCATGGATGATGAACTGAAGAATGCAGTGAAGTAATGGATCAAAGAAAAATTGCCGGCATTCTTTATTGATAGAATGAGGAAACTGGTTTCGTTCACCGTATGGAGAAATGTGTAGCCATAAGTGGTGACTAAATGGAAAAATAAATGAGTTAACAAAAAAAAAAATAATAAATCTTTGCAGGAAATAAAACATGCTTTTATGCCATATTTTTTCATTTGATTAATTTTTTTCATTTCTAAGTTATGAGTGAGCTTACATTTCAATCCCCCTCATAATTTAAATACACTGCAAAATTTGAAAATAATTGTTCAGTGATTTCAGAAGATAATATTGTTTATTGTAGAATCTAAAAATAATACAAGTTATTATATGTAATAACATTTTGTTATCCATAAAAAACTGATAATAGTTAACATACTATAACTAAAGTGGAAGTAATTAATTGACAACTATTCTAGTGAGTAAATTAAAACTATTTAATATAACTGTTTCATTCCACTTCAATAAATTATTATTTAACATCAATAATAACATTTGATATGTATGTTATTACTATGATAAAATATTTAAACACAAATTATTCAAAGTTGTTCATACCAAATATAGTTAAAAGCATAGTCGAAAAATTATCACTTGAGTCAGTAATATGTGCAGCAAGCTGTGGAAGAACCATTAAAAATTTATATGATGGTATAGAAGTCAGATATTTAGAAAGTAGTGAACAGACACTTTTATGCATTTTATTTTCAAGCCAGAGTGAGACAACTCTAAATATACAAACATCAACATCTTCACCCTCAACAAGGCATTTAAGATAAAACCTGCAAAAACAATGTAAGAAATTATAATTAATAAAATGGCCTTACTATGATATAGAATAAAAAAAATCATCCAATCTGGAACTCAGTCAAAATTATTAGCAATCTGTAATACAAGGTAGGTTCAAAAAACCTAACCTACCTTGCTATTTTGAACTGACTGCCTCATACAATTTTAAAATAACAGCATTTTTGGTTTTTATGTTGACAGCATTCATAATGTCATCATGCTGCCTATTTTCCATAAAGCAATATTAAAACTACTTTTTCAAAAAATATATGTTGCCGTCAAAAATATCAACTATTGTACAGTACACAAAAAAAAAACAATGTAAGACATTAGTGATGCTTGAACAATATAGAGAATGAGCAATAAAAAAAGCATTCTATGATAGGCATAAGCCTTTTAGTATCATATTAGCATATATCATATTAACATTCAAGATAACATTTGTAGTGAGCACTCCTCGACCTTAGCAAATGAAGAAAATATGAAGCATATTGATGAAAATGTTCTTCGAAGTAATAGAAGAAAAATTTTCAAGGAAATAGTTGGAGTATGAGTCGAAAGTTGCCACCCGTACTCTCCATACTGTTCTGAATATGCATCACATATCGTACTTGCTAATACATGTTCTAAAAATGTTGTCTGCAGATTAGAAAGAAATTCACATGACCCCCAACACTGTGGCTAAACAAAATCAAAATTTTCTGAGAAAGATATATCAGATGTGACATGGCTTTTTTTGTACGACCTAGTCAAAACACCAACCATTACTGTTGAAAAATAGCATCATCTCTGCAGTCATAGAAATTCATTTGGAGCAAAGGAAAAGCTATGCTGGAAGTTTTTTTTGATTTGCAAGGTATTGTTCATATAAAATCATTCCTGACAGGCAGACAGTGAATAAGGAAACATAAATCAGTATCCTTCATTGCTTATGAGATGCAGTAAAAAGGAAGTGTCCTCAAAAATAGGAAACAAAGAATTGGATTCTTTTGTGACAGTGCACATATGGATGCATGCTTATCAAAGGCACTTAGCACGACACAATGCAACAACTTTGGAGCATTAACAAACTCTCCCAACTTGCCAACAGCTGATTTTTATTTGTTTCCTTGCTTGACAAAGCTTTGAAGGGAAAAGATACAAGAACGTTGATGATGTGAAGGTCAACGCAGTGAAGCAGCTGAAAATATCGCAAAATGGGTTCTAGGAATGTGATTCAACTTAAAACTAATGAGGATCCACCTCTGGTTCTAAAGTAGTGAGTTACAATCACATTCAAAAATGTTTGTCCATATTCTTTATATTTTTTCAGAAGATTTTGATCTGAATTTTTAGTATGTGAATAACATTAAACAAATTGAAATAAGCAATTTTTTTATTTACTCATCTATGATTCACTAATTTTTATTTTTCTAATCAAACAAATCATTTGACTTAAAGGCAAATATACAAAGAAGAGGTATACTAAATGGTTACAGAAATAAATTATTTTATATTACTTTTTTTTATGGCCTTTTTTGTTTTTAATTTTAAATAATGTTAGTAAGTAATAAAATGACCAAAAATGTTTACATAAAATTTTGTCATCTTAAATGTGTCAGAAATTTTTTTCAGTGGTGGATACTGCAGTAATATTATGTTGTCAGTCTAATGAACATAACAGTGCCATAAAAAAAAATCATATATATATATATATATATGTTGTACAATGTCTTAGTAAAATTATAATTAACTTAAAATATACTTAATTAAATTTTTTTATTAATAATCTGCGAGTAATTTCTTGTTTTCCAATTTATTCTGAGACAAACATGTTTTCTACTTATAAATATGAGGTCTGTTTAGAAAAAAACTGAAAATTTTTAATTATGCACCAACAGAGATTTTTTTTTGCACCATTGATTTGCATAACCTCCTCTGTAATACATGTTCTTGGATTGTTGATATCTCGTTTAGTTTTCGTGTTATTGTTATTTAAGTGCAACGTGTTTAAGTATTAGTAGCAATATTTGTTATATGCAATTTTCAGGAGCAATGATAAAATGTAAACTTTTATGTGAAAATAGGGATATACCTTCACAGAGACGTTTCAACTTTTGAAACAAGCTTACAGAGATGATGCTCTGGGTTGGATGCAATGTTGCGAATGGTTTTCACGATTTAAAAGTGGCTGTCAAGTCAATTGAAGATGATCCTTGGCCAGGAAGGCCTTCAACTTCATCTGATGACTCATGTTCAGAAAATCAACAATCTGGTGTGTGCAAATCGCCAACTGACTGTCAAAGAACTTGCAGAAGAGATTAGCATCTTAATTGGATCATGCCATGACATTTTGACTGAAAAATTGAACATGCATCCAGCTACAGCAAAGTTAATTCTTCATTTGATGACTTTACAGCAGAAAGAACACTGAGTAGATATTTGTCAGCAACTTCTTGAACAAGTCAATGACAATGAAACATTTATGCAAAGGATCATAACAGGAGATGAATGTTGGGTTTACGGCTTACAACATTGAGACAAAAGTTCAATCATCACAATGGATTGACAAAGGATCTCCATGCCCCAAGAAAGCACATCAATCTTGATCCAATGTCAAAGTGATGCTTTCTGTTTTTTCGATTTTAATAGAATTGTGCATTTTGAATTCTTGCCTCAAGGTGAAACAGTGAATCATGTGTACTATCAAGGCATTTTACAACAGTTATGTTAAAAAATTTGCAAAAACAGACAGAGTTGTGGTGAAACTCATGGTTCCTTCATCACGACAATGCACCAAAGCAGCTTTGACAAATCCACGACAATCCAGCTTTGAGCCAAAAATCAGATAACTGTCCTCCCTCAGCCTTCCTACTCGCCAGACCTGGCTCCTTGCGATTTTCTCTTATTTTCAAAATTAAAATCAGTGATGAAAGGATGCCATTTTGAGATTATTGATGTCATTAAAACAAATTCCACAAACTTCAATTTATTACATTACTTTTTGTATAAAACCATTATGCATTTTGTCTTTGATTTTCTGATATGTAGGTCTCACAAGTGCTTTGATGATAGTGAAATGTAGTACATCTCCTTACTTATTCTTATACCTAATTTTGTTTATACTTCATATGTGAATTATATTAATCTATCATTATAACTTTACAATTTTATTAATTAACATACTTTTTAATAAATTAGTTAAATTTTCAAATAAGTCATCTGAATTTGGTCAATGCTAATTGAACAAAAGAAAAACCAAAAGAAATAAATTTTTAAGAAAAAACACCAGTTATAACAATATTTAAAAATGTATATGATGAATTATCTACATCCCTAAAGATTGGGAGGCTTAGTTATAAGCCAAAGGGCCACCTCCATGTCACCAATAGTGGAATGATCAGCAGAGATTAAATATTGTAGTTGATGGTAGTGTTTGCCTTTGTTTTTGAATGTTATGGGTTTGCATCCTGGTCAGGCTTGTCATTTTTTATTCAAGACTCATTTTTTATTAATAAAAAAAAAAGTGTAGGATAACTGTGATTATGCACAGGTCTGTAATTACCTAGGACAAAGCAAGTTTGGGGGACACTAAACCAAAAGGACTTGCTTCACGATGACAATTTTCCTATCCACTGTGATGACTAAGACCTTTCCACATTATACCTGTACATCCATGTCTCATCACCAGTTATTACTGTTGGTGACAAGATCTCATCAACGCTTACTTTAAAAGCATCATTTGATTTAAAAATTCCTGATAGATAGCTATATCACTGTCATTTTGTTCTTGAGTCAAGAGTTTCAGAACATTGGCAGTGACATGATGCATTCCTTATATTTTGGTTAGGATTTTATTACATAAATCCGCCAAAATCTCAGTCATTCCCATTATTTTATGAACTGTCAAACATTAATTTGACCTCACCAAATTATTCACTTAGGCGATGTGGACGTATCTGTTGATGTTGCTGGCCTTCCAGGATGAGCATTGTTTTCAGTAGACTCTTGATTGCTTTTAGAATTGCAACCCTGAATTGCTCATAGAATTGCATGCAGCTTGATTTCCATAATTTCAAAAGCATACATAGATAAGAAATCTGTGCTATAATAAACTCTTATGCCTGAAGAGCAACTGACAAAGGACATTGTTGCATGTTTTTAACATTAATATTTCCAAGAGACTACACAGTATCTTTTATTATAACTAATTATTAATAACAGCCACTCTTGTCACTCTGCCTTCATCAACAAACATTTCTCAAAATGCAAATAATTAAGACTGGATTAATGTTCCATAAAGGCCAAGTGAGTGCAAGCTTCCTTGTAGCTACATTAAATTGTTAATTTTTTTGAGATTCTTAGATGGCTACGAATCCAGCAGAAACTAATTCATGTATTCAATAGTTGAGAACAAAGATAAATATGCATATCTTATATAGGATAATGCAGTGTATACGACCAGTAATGCTCAGTACATTTTCTGAGTTACAGCTCACTGCAATATACATCTCAGGAATGGTCAACCTGAGACTGTACAAGACTATACTTGATTTACATTTATACATATCATCCTCTGAATTAATACCTTATGGTGGTTCCAGAAGATAAACGGAAAACGAGAGCTCACAGTAATATAAAAGTATCTATTCAAGGTATGAAGTAAGAACATGAACTTGGGAAAACGTTCAGCCATAAACATAATGGACTTTATCAGTTAATTACATTTTGATATAAAAGCATCTACTAAATGTCGGGTAAAGATTGGTTTAAAATCTAAAAAATATATATCAATAGCAAAAATTGCTAAATAATTATAGGAAGTAGATTGTTAATATACATTAGAAATAATAAGGGGCTGAGGAAAGTAGTTTAACTTTTGTAGCTGGTAAAATCACATTAACAGACAAGGATATATATATATATATATAAAAAGTTATTTTTAAATAAAAGAAATAAATGTTTAATTCTGATCGGTACATAGTAATATAACAAATCTTTATGGGAAAAATTATAAGTATAAAATATTATTTGATAAAAAATAGATGTAATTAAAGTCTACATTAATTAAAATTTAAATATAAACACGTGAATAATGTTAATGTAAATGTACATTAAACATAACAGACTACTACAAAATAATTCACAGTTCACAAGGTACTACTGAAAATAGTTTGAGCTCATATCTGTGTACACATTGAAAATGATACAGATAAATTAGTGGTTATTATTATGTTTTAATTAGCATTATCTAAAAATTCATCGACAGAGTACAGAGTAAAATTTTATTTCTGTAAAAAGAAAATCTTTTAATTGTATTTTAAATAAAATGGTGGAAAACTTTTCAGATAGTTAGATAATTTAAAATGGCAACAAAAGCATAATAAGGCCCTTTCTTTTAAGCCAAAATACTGTATTGAGTTATACGAAAACAGTTCTACTGCCTGGTTTGGTAAAGGTGGATATTGTATTTGTTAAGAATAAGTGACCATTCTTTTTAGCAAAAAATGTACATACAAAAATATAACACAAGAATATTTAATTTTCTAATATAGAGCTACACATTTCATACTTATGGCAGCCAGATAATGATTTGACAGCCCATTTTCATATCTTAAAAACTTGTTGACTTTTTGAGGAGACCCCAAGATATGATATGATACTTTGGATGGAATTATGTATAGGCATAATAAATCTTTAATAATGAAGACAAGTTTAGGATTTTATGAAGATGCTTCAAAACAAAGTAGTGAGGTTTGACGTTGTTACATACAAAATCAATTTTATCTTCCTATGAGAACATGTCATCTAATAAAGCATCCAGGAATTTTACTTAATGGGTAACAGAAATACGATTGCTATCAATAATGGGAATTATCTCAACGAGCAATGTTAGATGTAACCATCTAACAGAGAAAAACGATGCAACAGTTTTTTCCATATTTAGAGTTAGATGATTACAATCCATCTAGTGAATAATTTTTTGGTCTGGTATCATAGAATTTTCAATTCCTTAAAAAAGTCCTCTTTTGATTTAGAATTATCACAAATACTAAATCAAGTATCATAATATTGTTTGTATTTCTTAAAATTATAATTTGTATAAGACAACAAAAAATACCACTTACTTTACGGACATATTTAGAGAGTATTCTTGAGATGTCTTTGTGTTTGTTATTTGGGTTCCATCAATAACACTCTGATTTTTTAAAAGCATATGAGCTTTTTTCTGTTCTGGTGTCAATGGAGATTTATTTGATGTAATAATATTGATGTTCTCTTCAGCTTTACTGATTTTTGCAACTTTCTTCTGAAAATCTGCAGATTTTGTGTACTGTGATATTGCTTGGTACTGTAGGTCAGTGTAACGTGCTAAGGTACTCATCGCAGCCAATTTTTTTTGTAAATCATTAGATTCTGATACCATTTCATAAGCCTGTAACAAGATACATATTATATTTTTAGTTCAAAGTTTTGGGGTATAACAAAAAAGTATTTGTGTAAAAACAATGGATAAATTATTTAGATCTCAATTCTATTAAATAAGTTCTAATCAGAAGTTTGAAACTAATATTTCTGTATATAACACAAAACTCACTTATAATTACTTACTGGCTGATCAGTTTTAACATAGCGGCTACTAGATCAGCTAGTATTAGATTCTATATTAAGGATGTGATAATTTTTCTCATGTATAAAACATTTCATCCACCTTATCTTCCTTGTGAATATTGGATTTCGTCCTGGCAAGGGCACAGAGAACGCTATTCTTAGAGTAATGGATTTGACCTTGACCTGTGAGTGCAAGTATGTACTCAGCATGAGTACATATCTGGGGCCTTCAATAACTTGTGGTGGTCCTCTGCCTTGTTTCAGTTGCAGCAGCGTGGCTGCATGCTAAATGAGATTAAGACTCTCTCGAGCTATGTCAGTGACAGAACCGTCATCCTTCATGATGGTGGCTCAGAACTGTGAAAGACCCTGTCAAAAAGTTGCCCACAGGGCAGTGTTCTAGGTCCACTCGTCTGGATTGTTGAGTTCAACTCTCTAATGTGGTTGCAGATGTCCAGTAGCTGCCACATGGCTTATGCCGATTATGGGTTGCTGCTGGTCAAGGGTAACTCGTGTGCTGAGATAGAACTCAGAGTGACACAGGCATGCAAGGTACTAAGGTTGTAGAGTCTTCAGCATAAGATGGTTTTCAGTGCAGAGAAAACCACTATGATACTTCTTAAAGGTATTATGGACGGCCTTCTGATTAGGTTTTTCATCGTTCAGAAATATCTGGGTGTCATACTTGATGAGAGGCTTCAATTCAGGAAGAAGCTTCAGTTTGTCGCAAGGAAGGCTATTGATGCCTTCTTTGGTGTTCATAGAGTCATCCCTCCTGATTGGGAGTTGAATTACTGTACCCATGTGTATTCTTTACAAAGGTGTCTGCGAGGCCATAATGTTGTATGCTGCGCCCATCTGGACTCATCATTTACAATTCCAATGTTATAGGGATATTTTATAGCAAGCCCAGCTTCTTCTATTGTTAGCTGTTGTTGGAGGTTACAGAACTGTCTCGAGAGAGGCAGTCTCTGTGATTGCCGGCATAAAACCCATTGACATTTTAGCTACGGAATGTAGCAAACGGTATGTTTCTAAAAAGGGAGGCCATCTTACTTCTGGGCTTATGCGAGAAATTGAAACCAAGGTTTTGACTCTTGGCAGGTTAGGTGGAATGATTCTTCTACTGGTCAACAAACGTATGGTATATTTCCAAATGTTAGGGAGCTGCAAACAATCAGGTGGGTTTCCCCCAACCAGTACACAACTCAATTCCTCTCAGGACGGTGCTTTCAGGAATAGTTTTTGGCTAGGTTTGGTTTGACTGATTCGAGCTTGTGCTCGGACTGTAGGGTCGACGACACTGCGGACCATGTTCTTTATGTTTGTCCCTGGTACGAGGCTGAATGTACCAGCATTGTTAGGGAGCTTGAGAGAGTAAATTCCTTTCTTGATCTGCGAGTCAACTGGAAGACTCGCAGAGAATGGACTATTGTGGCTGGCTTCCTCTGTTTACTTGCCCTGAGCACAACGACTGAAGAAGTATAAGTAGAGTACCACTCTGGGTGGTTAGGGACCACCTGGACAGTTGATTGGTCAGAGGTAGGTAAGTTCGTAACGAGCCATGGTTAATTAGTAACTTAACGGTAATTATTGTTATGATATTGGCTGTCGGTGGAATGACGACTGCACTGCTGAGGGTATGGGTAACCATGCAACCGTGAGGTGTAGCGTTGTTTTGACGAGGGTAGTTTTGAATGAGCGAACATCACTGTACATGGGATAGCGACTGCACTGTCAAGGGCATGGATTCCCATGCAGCTGTAAGGTGTAGCGACATCTCGATGATGGTAGTAAGTGAAAGTAAATGTCATGAGGGACTGCAATGGAGTTAAGTGGGAGTAGGAGGTCC
The DNA here is from genome assembly GCF_047948215.1 of Lycorma delicatula. NCBI lineage: Eukaryota > Metazoa > Arthropoda > Insecta > Hemiptera > Fulgoridae > Lycorma > Lycorma delicatula. The sequence goes on along the minus strand of NC_134455.1, from coordinate 321,888,776 downwards.
ACCTCTACTGGTAGACCAGACTGGAGTCCATAAATGAAACCAAGTCAGGGATATAAACTGAAAGTTTGAGTTCACTAAAGGAACTAGGAATAAATTTTGTAGTTACGAACAACATTTTTTGGTAGTATGTTATTTATTCAACTGCCTCAAATGTTATGAGACATTTATGCGCAAATTGGCTCTGCAAAGTGTAAAACTAGGCGCAGGGATTGTGCTTCTGCGAACTCGGTTAATTAGTTCAGAGGGCTATGATGTAGGACATTCAAGATGTTTGGATGAGGCATGCAGCGAAGACAAAAGCTGAGTTTATAAATCACTGTGAGGATAAACCACACTGCTAACAATATTTCTGTGGACATTCTTGCTAGAGTAAATGAAGATAATGTGTTTTTAGAAAAAGCAATCTTCTCTCATGAAGCTTCCTTCCATGTTTCTGGACACGTTAACCACTATAATTGTTGGATTTGGGGTATTGAGAACAATCATTCTGTTTGACAAACACAATGTGGTATCCCAAAAATTAATGTTTGGTATGTTTTAAGTGCTTATGAAGTGATCAGATCATTCTTCTTCACTGAGCCGACAGTTAGCTAGTTATCTAGTGCAGTTATCAAGACATGTTATAGAAGTATGCAGTACATAAACTGAACATCGAATATCCAATGTTTACTTCTAACAATATGAGGCACCACCAACTGGACTTTACATGTTAGGGTCTACCTACATAAAGAATTTCCTTAATGTTGGATTGGTTGTGATGGATCAATTCCTGGCCACCTTGACTCCCTGATGTTACAACACTCAATTTCTTTCTTTGAGGGTTTATCAAAGATAAGGTGTATGCAACAATGGTTGTCAACATGAACTAAAAAGATACGAAGGTGTAATTAAACGAATAACTCCAGATATTCTTTATAACGAAACTGAATTTCGATTACATTATACACCACAAAAGGTGTTCAATGGAACATTTTAGAAATTAATAAGTGTTGTAAATAAAACTGTTTGAAATGTCCTGTTCAACAATAAAACATGCATATGAGTACATTACTTTATTATTCTTTTATTAACAACTAACATGCACTGAATAATTTATAATCCACAAATATTATACATCCTCCACCAAATCTTTATAACAAACTGCTACTTCAATTGAAATTTCATCACTGCCATCTCATAATAATCTTTCAAACTGTTACTTATATACTAGTTTATGGTTTTCATAATCCAAGCAAAGACACATAACTCATACCCTAAATAAGAATTATTAGTCTCATCCAAATTTTTATGTCATTCCCAATGGTGTACATTAACCATTAAACAGAAACAAATTATTAATAAATAGTACAATCTGGAAGTGGTGCAATGGCTCTAGGAAAAGTGAGAAGAATATAACAAATTTGAGATCTACAACATGAACTGGTGCATAATTTTTTAACAAGAAAAAACTCAACTCTTTTGTCAGGTCTGCTTCCAGAAGTAGACTTGGAATTACACAATGAGAATACGACAGGGAAAGGGGTATATTAAAAAGAAAAGAAGCAATTAAGAACTTCACGGAAGAAAAGACTAAATAAGTTATAGGCGAGCCCAACAGCTGAAAAAAATAAATACATTTGTGAACTTTGTTTTGAAAAATCTTGCATTAAACCTAAAATGATATTCTTAATCAACTCAAACAATTAAGAATTCCATAAATTCTTAATGCAAAATACTTTTAATTCTGTCCATAAAGTTTTAAACACTTGTTTCTGAATCTAAATAAAGGATTTCCAGAAAATTAGGTAAATTTGAAGAAATTATGTATGTTATTTTTTCTACAATCTGTCAAAAAGCTAAATATGACTCAATATTGGTACAGCATTTTTTATAGCATTAAAAAACTACCCAGCAGCCCTAAATTATCAGATAGTTAACAATTAGATTGATAAAAAAGTTTAATTTAAAAAAAAACTGTATAAGGATTTACTGACTGGTTCAAGATAATTCTTCACAATTCTTTCTGCATTCTCAGATCTTGTTTCTGCCATCCATGACCCATAAATTCGAAGTGCACAAGAGTAAATGTTTTTCAGGTTAACATTTTCCACATCCCTCATTTCTGCAATAAGTGATTTCAGCATGACCCTGAATATAATGGTTTTATTATTATATGGTACCTTTATTACTTATTTTTAAAAGTTACTGAATATAAATAATATAAAACTAAAAGATTTATTGTTAAAAAAAGATAAACAAAATAAGTGGTAAGTAATATTCCACAAACAGCTACTTTACAAAGGCATGTTTTGAAAGTAATGTATTGCTTTTAATTAGGAGGACAGTCTAAAAAGTAATGAGACTGATTTTTGCAGGGAAATTTAAAGCATGTAAAGTGGCAGTCCTGCATGTATACATGTACCCAGATATGTTGTCTACTTCCTGTATCAATTTCAAGTTTATTGTTGTAATCGCTGAGCATCAGTAAAATGTTGTTCATGTAAAGTGTGCTACATTTCTATAGAAGCGGTAATTGCCTACTATGGAAAAAAATATTGATCAATGCGCCCATTTAAAATCATCAGCTTCCAAAACATAAAAAATGTTGAAAGAAACAATCAATGAAGAGAATATCATGCACAACATAAAAATGCTGCATTTTTGGCTGGACAAAATAACATGGAAAACATTGAGAGAGCGGATCGACCAAGCACACCAATTAATGTTGTTATGGGAACACAGTGAGCATCATCAATCGAGAAGATTGTCATACTGGTGTGTAGTAGTTGGGGGAACTGCAACACATATCAAAAAAAAGTGCCCACAATATTCTAAGTGAGCAATGCATTTGAAATATACTGTGTGTCATTGAATTCTAGCTCTTCATTCAACTCAACATTCGAGCTCTTAACATCTGATCTAATGGAATTATGCGTATTTGCTGCAAAGAATTGTTAGTTCACAAGAAGGAAGGAACATCCTTTTGCATAATATGGTAACCGTCGACAAGTCTTGGATGTTCCATTATGAGGTGAAACAAAAAAGATCCCAATGAAAGTCAACTTCTTCACCTCTGAAAAAAGAGAGAATCTGTACTCAGCAGAGGTAAAGTCATGTTGATCATTTTTTTTGAACATGAAGAATTCATTTACTAATATCAAGTACCTACAGGGGCGACTGTAGGTCCTGTACACGACCTAAATGGTTCTTCTTCAAAATTGTAACATGAATCTAGAGCTTGAAAAAGCCATGGAGGCAAAATTCATAGTGTTTCAAAAGATTTTTTTTTTGTTGTTTGTGAGCGAAAAACGCCTGGGCGTTATCATCATTTCAAAAGATGGCTGGATTTTGTTTGAAAAGTGGATAAAATGCTAGGAGCAGTGTGTTGAACTTAAGGGAGATTATTTTAAAAAGGAACATGTAAATTTAGAACCAAAATAAAGATTCTACACAGAATAAAAGTTTTTTCAAACTGCAGCTGTTATCTCATTACTTTTTGGACCGCCCTCTTATTAACACAACTGTAATGATGCTGTTTTTAAGAAGTCAAACGTTCAATTAATTTATTCATTAATTTCATATCCCAAAATGAAAAAAATTAGGTTTTCTTTACTTAAATCTGGATAAATTAAAATTTGATAACACTCAGAATTTTGTTCCTATTTGTGCCAACTTTCTAGTGTAATAGCAATATTGCCAATCTGCAAGTTTATAATAATTATCATGTTTCTGATCTACTCCTTTTTCTGAAAAAATATTTTCTCATAATTTTCCTATGAAACTTAAGTCATAAATTACATAAAGATAAAACTCAGTATTTTAAAACCTCCATATCATTTTGAAACTCTCTCCTTAAAAAAAAAACTTAGAAATTAATTAAAAATAAAATGTTTATAACAATACATTTTATTATTACGCTTACAAGATATTTTTAATTCTTATGTTACAAAACTGCATTTGTCTGTCCATTTGTGTGTGTACCATGATTACTTATTTATTATTTCAAGAATAATAAATAAACAAATAATAAATCATTTAGCAAGGAAACTATTTATCCTAGCTCTACCAAATTTGAGGATCCAATTCACTGATTCAGGGAAGAAGATAGTGTAGACTCCCTTAGTTCCTTTCATTAAAAAATGAAAAAGACTGCAATATTGTGTAATTTGAATTCTCTAATGTAAGGGATTGATGTAAAAGTATATATATATATATATATATATATATATATACACACATACACTCACACACAAGTATATTATGTACCTTACTTAATCTGAGTATACATATTATATGTGTAATGTAAATAAGGATATAGAAATTTAAATCTGTTTAATTATTATAAAAAATTTCAAAATAAATTGGTAGGTGTTTGATTACTCATTACATCTGTAGGAGAATACATTAACTAGAGAATGAGTAATAGGGAGGATACATTCAAATTTTGGTATGGCTTTATTCATTGACTTGAAGTAGTAAGCATCATATTTGTAGGTTTAAAACATTATTTGTAGTTAAAACATTCTCTTGTTACAAAATTTCCTTTTAATGTTTAAGAAATAGAAAAAGTGTCTAAATAAATAAAAAGAAGCATTAGATTTAATTACAATTTTCATATTAATAGATTATCAAAGAAAAAAGATAGAAATTAATGGATTTATGTTTTGTTTCTATTATTGCAGGCAAAAACTGGAAACCTTATTTCATCCATCCCTGTTCTTGCATATGGTAAGAATCTAATCTGTTTTCAGTTACAGGCCTGTGGAACCTATCTATAATAAAACTATGCAGCTTTATGTTACAAGAAATAAAAAAGGAAAATATTTTTAAGAAATAATGACTATTATCATAATGTCTTGTGAAGCTAAATACAGTGAAGTGGTTAACCACTTCACTTCAAGTTGCAACTTACTCCTATGGTTGGTGTCTTAAGAGAGTCTGAGTTAGAAATAGAAATTAAGATTAATAATATTAAAAGATTAAATTCTAAGAGTAATATTTTAATAAAACATAAGAATAAGAATAAGAATAAAACATTTTTTAAAAATTTAAATCATTTCTCACAAAAAAAGAGAGAATTATTATGAAAAAGTAGTTATTTAATGCGAAGACTGTCATAAATCTAAAATTCTAAATAATGTAAGAGCCAAACAGTTTCCAAACGTTTGGAAACGGCCGAACAAAAATACTAACTAGTTCAATATCAGAGAAGTAATGCTTAGAATTTTCAGTTTTTAATTTAATTTTATCCTTTATCTAATCTCTCTTAATTTGAAAATGTAACAACAGAATGAATTAGTGAATTTTTAATAGATTGCAAAACTTTTCACTCTTTCATCCAAGCAAGATCTCAGTGTAAACTCCAATGACTGGGTGTTTACACTTAATGAAATCTTAATATGCTCTACCTTACTTAAATTTAATAAACATTCTGTTATTTAAAAAAACAGTAATGAATATCTTTTTTCTTTTTTGCACAGAATTTCTTTCCTTAATCTACAACTAGCCTATTTTGTACTGAATGTTAGCCACTTCATTTAAAAAGAAAATTATTTCAAGCAAAGCCTTGTGAATGTCTTGAGGTTAGTTGAAACAAACAGTACTAAATTCTTGCATCATTTAATAATAAACATTAATCATGTAATAAACATGTAGATAATTGTATAGAAATATATTTATTGTACTCATATTTATGAAAAAGTATGTAGAAAAAAAAGTGTGAGTATGAAAAAATGTTTAGAAAATTGTGTAAGTCTGTGATAAAAAAAAATTCTAAAAACTCTTTATATTGGTTAATTTATATCTTTTGACAAATGGAAAAATATTTTTGGTAGTTCCTCAGCAAATAAAATTATCAGGCATCAGATATTGCTAACAGAATCAATACAATAAATAAAGAAATGTGTGTTTATATATATATATATATATATACAGAATTAGAAATAATAATTTATTTATTGAATGTATACAAAATAATTGTTTTATAAAAATAAAATGAATACAAGGACAGAATTCAAGTTATTAAAAACCATGGATATTTATAAAGCAGAGCACTTTTTTCGTTATTTTTTTGCGAAAAAACAGTTTTATGTTGTAATCGTAATCGCTCGGAAAACAAAATATGAAACATAAATATAAAATCTAATAGAATTACAAAAATTAAAACAAAATAAAAAACTAAAATGTTAAACACAAAAACGTACTACTGTAAAAAAAAATCTAAAAACACTATTAAAAAGTATGTAAAATATTAGCACTCCGGAGAAAAAAAAACACCTGGTCTACAACGTCTTTATTATTGCCCAGGATTTGATGAAAATTCCTGGTCAATTTATATTTACAATGCAAGGTTGCATATTGTTATGCATTTTACAAGAATGTGGCGCACAGTCAAGCGGCAGTTGCATCATATGCCTACTGGTGTGTTTATTGCTGACATTAGATACCCATGAGTAGCTCTCATATGTCCTATCCACAAGTGGCAGAGGACCACTTCCTTATGATGAATTTTCCTGTATGAGGAGTCCTACGGCAACACAGAACCTTTACTGTGCCAGAGTTTGTTATCCATTGTATTGAATACTTAGGGGGCATATATAAAATTAAATGTAATAAATTTACATTGGTAAAACTAACAGATCTTTTAAAAAAATATTTATGGAACATTACAATGCTTACAGAAACAGAAAGAGATGTGTGTCTAATGCGGCTGATCATTTGATGCAATCTAGGCAAAGCAATACTGATTGTAAAAATAATTTAGAAATTTTGAAAATTTGTAATAACAATAAAAAAATGAATACACTTGAAAAATATTATATTTATAAATTTAAATAAAAGTATGTAATGATGAATCAACAGACTGTATTTGATGATGTTTTAATTACACATAGTGGGTTGTAACAGTTGGCAACAGTATTTACGAACATAGATGTGTGACATTTTAAATTTACATTATTCGAGTAATGACAGTGGAGTTGTGAAGTTATTACAAACTTTATGGTGAGTGTTTATGTTTTCAAAATTATTAACTTTTTATTTCATTTTTGTTATTTTTTTATGTAATCATCAAATTCTGTACCAACTGATGATGCAGGATCCCATAAAGCTGACTATTACTATTAGATTTTTTTTAGGTCCTGTTACTGTGTTTTTTGAATATATATATCATGTATCCCATGAAGGGGTATACAGTTTTGATTCAGTATTACTTGCACATTCCCCACTGATTCTGCTGAAAATTTACAGACCTTTAACAAAGGTTCTAAAAATACTCTGTGAAAATTTCTAACGTCAAGTATTTATAGAAACAATATGATGTCTTTCAAATAAAAACATCAATTTCAGATAAACTACATTTTTTATTCATTACAAAACAGCTGGTAAAAATGATTAAAAACAGATGATGTATTATAACTCTTTTTATTAATTCTTTAATATCTCTTTTTAATAATTCTAGTACTAATTATCATCCATTTTTAAATCATTTTACTCGCTATTTTGTAATGAATAAATAATGGTTTATCTGAAATTGATGTTTTTATTTGAAAGCTGACATTTTGTTTCTATAAATCCTAGAAGGTTAAAATTTTCACAAACCAATTTTAGAACCTTCATTAAAAGGTCTGTAAAGTTTCAATAGAATCGGTGGTGAAATGGACAGGTGATACTAAATCAAAAGCGTAAACCTCTTCATCAGACACACAATATATTCAAAATTGTACTTATAAACTTTTCAAAACTATATATATATATAAACACACATACACACAAACTTATAAGTAGAAAATTTCAAATATATTAATTTACTGTTCAAAATTTAAGCAAATAAAAATGCATTTGAAAGACTGAATCAAAACAAATTTATGATTAAAGGAATTAATGTTAATTATTGAAAATTTAATTTTGAGTTTACCATTTTAATATTTTTGTATTCATAGTTCATTTAGAGTTAACAGATTAGGCTCAAAAATGTATAATTATTAATTAAATCTGCAGAACTTCGGTAATTCAAAAATAATGAGATTATAGGTACTGCTGAACATACCGAAACTGGATTCAGCCAGTAGAGAAATAATGTATATTAACTGGCAAAAGAATATTAAAAATGTCTGTAATTTATTTTCTGTCCCAAAAATTTTCAGGAAATCTGTCTGAAAATGAGTCCTTCCTTTTGTTTTATCAACAAAAGGAAGGAAGCTGATGAGAATAATTACCAAATTTCAGATGAAGAATTAGTTTACAAATTTCTTAAATAAGGCATAATATAAATAATAACTTGATACTATAACAATAATAATATTATTACCTGCCAATGTTAGTATCTCCTCTAGCCCAATATACTCTTGCTTCTTCTAATTTTATTTTCAGTTGTGTAATAATACTCAGATGTGGTACATTTTTTGTCTGGTATAAACTACGAGCTGCTACAGAGTAATGGTTTTCTGTTAGAGCAGCCCGAGTACCTTGCAAACACACCTAATAAACATAAATAACAGTTACACACTTGAAAAAATTAGTAACAAAATGAACCAGACTGGTTTTCCTTAAGAATATGTTCCAAAGTAAACTGAAAACATGCTTCAGTTACTCTGGTATATCACAATCATACCAAAGAAAATGCATTATATGGCACCAGAAAATCATATCCAAATGCATTCTTTCCCTATGGTTTACTTTAAATACTTTTATGAAAAACTATCTGTATTAAACTACCTTTTGATGGGATTATTGAGTGCATTATAACATATTACTCATAAAGAATAAGATCGTATACTTTCAGCTGTTTTTGGAAAAAAATAAATTGATAATTTGTTATAGTAATGATTAAAATTTCTACTAATAATAATAATTTTATCTACCGTGTATTTCAATTTTGTTTACACAATTCAACTGACACAGAATAGAAGGAGAATATAATTGTAGGCAAGATACAGTAATGTTGATAAAAATTCATAATTAAGCAAGCCAAAATTCTTCAGTGATTACAACAATTAAGTAAATATTGAAAGGTTTATACTTATACATTTTCAAACAAAGATAATTAAAATAAAAGTTGGCAGAGAACTTTCAGTGATGAAATTTTTAATATAAATGTATGAAGCTAATTAAATTATTTCATTTAATGAATAAATAGTTCATGTCCTCTTATGAAAATGATTAATATTAAGACTTACAAAACTGTTTTTTCTTTTTTGTTAGCTAACACATTACAGATGAAAAATATTTATGAACTTTCTATTGAAATAGCACATTATGGAGAATTTCATTATCAAATAACTATTTGCCCCAAGGGCATATCTTTTGCACCACATCTGTTTCCATTCTCTTTTATTTACAATGAACTTTTGATTTCCTGTTACATATCCTCTCTTCTTTTCTCCTATTGATTCACTCCTAAAAGTTCCTCTTACGTCTAACATGAAGTACATCATATGTTTCTGAGTCCGCCTTGTAAACTTTAACCATGCAGATTAAGGAGTCCTACCATTAGCTAGGTTACTGTTGGTGTAACTCTCTAGTTCAACACAGCATGCAAGCCCCGCCACAAAAAATGTCTAGCCTTTTTACTGATGATGATAGAGATCTTGGGGTATCATAATTAAAACTAAACAAAAAAAACTAATTCAAATAACAGATATGACAAATTTTTAAGCAGTAAAACAAAACAAAAAATTTAATTTTTTTTAATTTAACCTGTATAAAATCTCATTAAAAATATATAGAATCTCTGAGTACTTCTTCTGAGTCACATTAGAATGCTGTATTATTATTAGAATTCTGAAAGAACAACCAACATCTAATTCCATAAAACACTATATAACAAGCAGTTTCACTGCATTAGACATTTAAAGCAACAAAGTACTGCTACTTTCTCAATAACGCATAAGTTAACTGAATTACTTTCACCAGTTTATCACTTCGTGTAGTTTTTATAGCATTCAGGAGTTTTTTGAGATTTAGTTAAACATTTCATACAATGAAAAATACAAATTCTGTTATAGAAATGAAAATGTTAAAAAACATTATTACCAATTCATATGGGTTTTTGTGGTAATTGTCACATAACACTTAAATCAATTACCACTAAAGGTGATAATGGTCACAGAATTGTAACAAAGAGTGACCATTATTTGAAAAGGCTTATATTAAATTTCAACAAATACTGAAAACCCATCAATAGCATTACCTGAACTTGTTCTTCTCCACCACGGATTCCAGTCAGAACAATTCGTTGGGCAAAAATAGGTTCAACAAGGTCAAAATTAACCCATTCTATGTAATCCTGCAATTTCCACTTTTTTAGTACATCTTCTAAATTCATTTTTTGAAAGTCTTCAATTTGCTGAAATTAAAATATAGGAAACAATATTAAAAATAAAATAACATTTGTGCATAACATAATATGTTGTTATATGTATTAGTTTTAAGAAATCTTAAAATCATGATTATTCAACTTTAAAAAAAAACATTATTCAGTGTTTTCGGAACAGATTATTCTGAGTTTTATCAAGATTAAGGCAATAATAACTAATTATTATTTTCTAACATTTAGAGTTTTTTTCAAAAAGAAATAAGTAAAAAAGATTGGATTTTTTCTACCTTCCATTAGGCACTTCATTCAATTTTACTTTTACTGGTATTGATGAGTATTCTTTTTATGAATGCAAATAATTTTGCAAGAAAATGCTTACCAGAAAACCGCAGTTAAAGTAACATGATAAAATTAGAAAAAAAGTACTAATCAAAATACATTAAAAGAAATTAAAGCTTATCCTACTTCTCATATAATTGTTGCTAACAATGTATCTCTCTCTCACAGCAATTCACATATTTCAAAATATCCATCAAATTCATTTAACTGCTGACTAACACTTTCTTTCAGTTTGTCCTCATTCATTAATTGCTTGCTACCCAAAATCCTTAAACTTTTTGAACAGATGGAAATTGCTCAATGACAAGTCTGAATTGAAGAGTCGATGAATGAAAACATCCATCTAAATTTTCTTAGGGGATTTTATGACACATTTTCCAGCAAACATGTCGTAGCTGGAGAATGTGTACAGATGTTATCAAGCAACAACTTAAGGCCTTTTATAAGCCATCGCTAGTAATGATTTTGGGAAGCAAGAATTTACTTTTGAAGTACTAACAGTAGGCTTGTGCAGTGTTCTTTTATCTTTAACAGCATACCATACTAATCTCTTCTTTTTTTTAACAGCACATCATACTAATCTCAAAATAATGTGGCAATTAACTTGTACACAGAAAGATTTTGCTTATACTTTCATAGTTTTCAGTAACTGAGGATAATGAATTTATGCTATAAGACACCAATGCTTTACTGTTAATAACAATTTTATACTAAGAAATACAATTCTTCTATAGCATATCAAAACAAGCGACTCACAAATCCTGTAGCCTAAACCTTGGTGGAGAAACTAATTAAAATTTATTCTAGATACATCTAGATAAATCAATTCCAACTCTGAGATGGTGATTCAGTGATGTTTTTATTTTTTTATTTCAACACAATTCTTCAAACCGTTACGATGAAAGGTTTCTGAAACACTTTTGTCATAAAGGCTTATTCAATGAGATTCAAATACAGGAGAGAAGAGTCACTTATAACCTGAACAATAATTAAGTAAAAATTATAAGAGTAGAAAGTGAAGAAAGGCAAGCTAAAATTTTAAAAGGACTGGATATAGGCTATTCCTATTGCTTAACTTGTATTTTTTTTTTGTCTTCAGTCATTTGACTGGTTTGATGCAGCTCTCCAAGATTCCCTATCTAGTGCTAGTCGTAACTTGTATATAGAAACAAAATGAAACTGAAAGAAGCATTCTGAAAGTAATAGTCCAAGGAGAAAATAATGAAGATGTTAGGATCTGCTTATGGCATAGTTCTTGAATAGAATTACTGTTAAAAGAGAAATTTACTTTATAAATAAATAAATCTAAAACAGAGGTAATGAAATGTTACAGAAGAGGATAATAAAAAACTTAATGCTACAGAGGCTGAAAACACTACCAGAAATGGGAAAATTCTATGTTACCCATGTAATAAAATGTAAAGGATGGATGAAATAATGAGACAGGCACAAACAAGAAAAAATTTAATGCAAAAATATCTGCTAGTATCAAATATAGATAAAAAATAGAGGAATTCTTGAACAGAGTGTAGTTCTTTTTATTAGTGAAACGTAGATGATGGATAAAACGAAAAGACAAATAATGAAAGAAAGTCTTTAAAATATGATACTAAGAGTTTAAAAATTAGGTGGGTCAGAAAAATGTTAAATGAAGTTTCTTAATATGAAAATGAGAGAAAGAGATTTTTATGAAATGTTATAAAGAAATGAATTAGATCAGTAGGCCACATATCAAGATATTCATGTTTACTTAATTTAGTAACACAGAGTGTAACAGGTAAAAAGTGTAAAGGAACCCAAAGAAGTGTGAATACATAAAACAGTTAATTGATAATATAAGATGTAAAGGTTACATAGAACAGAGAGTTATGAATAATAGTGTCAAACCAGTCAACTGATTGATGACTCAAAAAGAAAAAAATTAAGAAATAAAAATAAATAAATAATTTAAGCAATCAACATACACTAAGATTCAAATACAATAAATATTGTATAATTAATACACCAACCTGCAAAGCCTGCAACTGTGAGAGATACTTATAGATGCTATGAGCAGATTCAAGACTTGAATGTCTAAGAGAAGAGATTATCAGATTACGAGCACCAGAAATTGCATTAGAAACAGCCTGATTATCAGAATAATTGACTGCCCTTAGAGCAGAGTAAATAAAACCATGATATGAATTTTTTGATTCTGGCAGTGTCCACTGTCCCAGCCGCCAAGCTGATTCATACTGAATTTCTGACAGAACACTATTACTAATCCCATCAACAGCTGTTGCATAAGCACCTGCTAAATTGTACAATCCTGTACTGATGATGGCTGAAGCTAGTCCTATGTAAAACCCAAAGCAGTTTTGTTAAATTATAAGTCAATCTAGTTAAATTTCTGTGAATGTTAATTTACTGATAAAATTAAAAAATATACATAAAAATAAAAAAAATCATCTCAATAAATTATAACTTGTATTGTTCATTAATCATACTATGATTTTTTTTAACAACTTCAAGCAACTCAATATTTAGCTTAGGATGAGTCTGAGATTGAATTTAATCTAAGTCTAAAACTCTGTAAAGTACTCATATTTATTATTGGTAAGGGAAAGGAATTCTTAAAAGAAAAAAAACATTTTAAAACTAAAAGCTGCTTTAACTTTTTTTAGTCATAATTAACTACTAAATTTATTTTAAAATCTGCCTAATACTATTTTATTATTGTTACCAACATTACTTATATTCTTAAACATTTAAATATTTCCTTTCTCTTTATAGTATCTAATGTATTTCTTCTATCACAGAAAGTCGTTTGCTATGATAAAGCTCTAAAATAGTATTAAGGAATACTGATGAAAAAAAAAAAATCTGAAACAAAACTAAAGCTATAACAGAGGTTGTGCAAAAATTATGAAGTACACTTAAAAAATCTGTTCTGAATAACAAAGTTATTTATTCCCACACAATATTGTTTAAAACAATAATACTGTTTAAAACTTTGGTAGAGAATTTTTTGTCCTTTGTCTGTCAATAAGCAATCAAGAACTATTATTTTTTTTAATACTATTTTAAAATTATTAGTTTTTTCATAACTAAACCAATAAGCAAATTTATATTCCTTTTGTTTAGTAAACTAAATAGCCTGATGGGATATGTGATTCTGGGTTTCCAATACCAGACAATTTGAAAGTTGATTCAACTGGAAGCTTTCAAGTGGAAAATGAAAAGGCCACATGCCATTGGTGAGTCACTTATAAAACCAAATTTACAAACTGCATGCAGTAATTTACTTGCAGAGAAAAGTTGCAAAAAATTGCAAAAATATTATTCTCAAATTACAGTAAAATGTAGAATTGATGAAATTGTAAAAGATTTTAAAAAAAGTAACAGAAAAGAAATCTACATTCTTTTTTACAATGCGATGAAACAACTAACATTTCAAAACACTCTCAGTTGTTGTCTTACTGTAGATATTTTAAAGGAGAATGCTTTGTAGAGGAAATATTATTGTTGGGTAAATTACAACAAAAAATGAAACATAGCTCGTTTGCCAAAGTATTGGACTTTATTAACAAGAAAAAATGAAAAATAATTAGTATCGTAAATATAATGATTGGATAATATTTGCTATTATCTAGCAAATGCTCTTACAGTAATAAAGCTTATTAGAAATATTAGCAAAAAGAAATGAAACTATTACAAAATTCACAATGTACATCAAAAAACAAAAAAAAGCATTAAATCTAAAACAAAATAAACCCTTTGTAAGCAACATTACAAACTTTACATCCCCATTGGTTTTATTTTAGTCAGAAAAATAGCTGCAAAAATCAGAAAGTAGGTAACTGTGGTAATATCTCAATAAATTAAGGGAGAAAATATTCTTCTGTCAAACTTCAACTTTAAATTTTAAGTTTTATCCGTAACAAATTAATGCAAATACAGTGCTGTTTAGTTATTTATTTGTTATTATTGGAAGAAGCCATTCTGCGTTAGTACATTGAATTAATGCAACAAACATGAATTATATTAATTTGACTAAACCGACTTACGACAGAAATGTAACAACTCCATATAAAATAGGCACGTGAAAAACAATGATTCCATAAAGCATCTTCAATACAAAAATTAAAAAGAAACGATTAATGTTATTTCCTAGGTTAAGGCCTCCGAAATCACACTAAATGGGAGAAAGAAAACGAGAACGAGTTGCGGGCAGAACATCCGCACACAGTAGAAGTCTGACCTGCACTGCCGAAGGTGGCGTGATGAGAAGAAGGGGAAGCAAACTAGGCCGTAGACAGAAGAGTGTGTGTGTTGACGACAACAGGTAGTGTGCAAGTGTTAGTGCGGGAAAGAAACAGCATAAACAGGAAGTTTGGGAACAATTAGAGAAACGCGGGGAATTCGGGAACGATAAACATAACAATGATTTTTTTTTATAAACAAGCAGACCATTAAAAGAATTACATATGACTAATAAGATAGTTTCTGAATACGAACAAGTTGAGGAATGACATCATCGCAGATAAAGATAATTAGACTTTTAGAAACTTTGACATCAACATTAAATAAAATTGGAGAGAACAAAATAGTTATGACTAATTTGGCTAAATAGGAATTGTTTTTATGAATCATACGACTACAGCAGACAAAATAGAAAATTACGGTGAACTTGACACTACGAAAAGACCTTGTATTGGATTAAATCTACTTGGCGTAAACAATTATTTTACCAAACTCTTTAGAGAATCACAAAATCTGAAGGTGATTTTTCTGCTGCGTAACTTTTTGACAACTAATAATCTTCCTAAAGAAAATGTTGGAGTATGCACTGATGAGGCTCAAGCAATGACAGGATGCTGTTCTGGATTTGTTTGCTTGTAAAAAACCACAAACCTAACATCATTGGTTATCACTGTATCATACACAGACAAGCTTTGGCTTCTAAGACTGCCTGAAACAGTTAATACAGTTTTGGAACTGGTAATCAAAGAAGTAAACTTTAAATCTACTAGACTTTTTGAGGTTTTATGATGAATTGAATAGTGACCAACAAACTCTTCTTTATTGCTCTGAAGTTTGTTGGCTCTCAAAACGTAATGCTCACTAGGCTATTCAATCTGAAATCAGAAGTTAAAATCTTTTTGATGAATTCAAATGAAGAAGATTTGCACATGCACTTTACAGAAGAGAAATGTATCCCCCACTTGGTGTATTTATCAGAAATCTTTAAATCAATTAACCTTTTGAATTTGAAAATGCAAGGACAGAAAAACATTTTGAAGACTTATGATGCAATGAAAGGTTTCCTAGAAATATATCTTTATGGCAATGTGACCTTCAGAATTCAGAATCCATTTAAATTTGAAAAGTGAATTCAAGAACTTGATTTCAGAACATTAAAAAAAAAGGGCAATTTCAGTACAAAATCAAAGTGGGCATGCTTATGATTCCCTTCAGGAGCAGGCAATTGACCTAAATTTAGTTCTCAAGCAAAAGCAGAGTTTCCAAACACGACTGTTGAAGATTTTTGGTTAAGCTACTTTCTGTGTACCCAAAAGTTGCTAAGGCTGCTTGGTTGTTAGTGTAGTTTTCATCAACATATCTAGCGATGTGAGTCTGGGTTTTCTATGCCAAATCAAAATTCTGAGCAAGGCTGGATGTTGAAGGTGATCTGAGGTGAGCATTATGTTTGGTTGGAACCAAACATTCAAACACTTGTGAAAGAAAAAGTTCCAGCCCTATCATTAATTGTGTTCTTAAGAAATAAACTCAAATAATGAAGCCTGAAATTTTAACTGCAATGAGGGCAGAATCCTTTGCGATGTAGTCCTATACTAACTTTTAATTAATTAATAAAATGTTCTCTCAGCAAAACAAGTATTAGTATTTTTTTTACCTGTAATAATAAAATCATTATAAAACATTCTTTTAGTTAGATTTATTAACTATAATAGCACAATAAAACATTTTTACTTCAATTCCTTAGTTCTGGGGGTGGCTTGGCATAATTTAAGCACAGAAAGAGGGCAAAGGCCCAAACAGGTTGAGAACCTCTGATATGCATAGTCATTAAAGAGAGGTAATGATCAATCATTGTATGTAAGACAATCATTGCCGTTAACTTTTTTAAATACTATTAACTACTTTTGCTGCAACATTATTAATTTTATTGATTGAAACATTTACTTTTAATGTTAAATTTAAAATAGTTATACCAGTTAACACTCAAAGATTTTATCCTTAAGTATTTTACCTTGTGGTTTTGAGTATTCTATTTTGGATCATTCTTACAAGTTATGGGATAAGCTGAGTTAATAATCCTATTTCTATCTATTTGATAATTTTATTCTCTCAATATGGCACATGTCATAAATGCTGACCTTTTCACTCAATATAAAATAAACGATGGATGATTTTCTGGGGAGAATAATTTCCACAGTTTTTTTTACAGCTAACTGAAAATAATGAGCACTTAAAACCAATAAAAAACATTACATCTGAATCTCCAGTCAACAAGAAAAATTACGAGGGTGAAATTACTGGAATATTTCCACATCTAAACATATTACAAATAAGTATCCTTCTTGAAGTAATTATAAAACAGAAATTTGAAACAGAATCAAGTTAGAACTGATAATTCTGTATTTGTACAATGCTGCATCTTTTCTGTCCCCTTACTTCCCTATGCTAGACCCACAATTAAGCATAGAACAGTGTAGGGGGTGTCCTTTCTTTTCTAACAGCCCTTCCCACCTACTGGCAGTATGTCCGGCATGGCAGGTCGGGCTGCTGGTTGATCTTTATTTTATATTATATTAGTAAGCAACCCATTTAAGTACCCCACTTCCTGTGTAGTTTTTTAGCATCCACATCTCTCCAGTTAACCCAGTTGAGGTTTGGTTCATTGCCTCCGCTTGCAGAGAAAATTCCAATTAATTTGATACCCAACATGACCACTTTACTTGGGAGAGGGTCCAACTAGTTGAGTTCCCAAAGTTCTGGGGGAAGGGTTTAACCCTTTGTACACGAATGGCCACCACTGGTGGCCCACTGTCATTTCTACACCAGCTCTAAGTTGATTCTTGAAGCTTTGTCTTTTCAGGTCAGATGGGCCACGACTGGTCGCCAATACCATTTCCGTGTCAGCTCAGAGAAGTTTTTATTTGTTTTTTCCCCGAGGTTGGATGGGCCACCACTGGTGACCACTAATGATTTCCCTATGCACTAGGATTGTCCACCACTGGTGACCATTCAACATATTTGTCTATATTTATTTTTAAAAGATCTATCTGGTTACTAGGGAAACAAAGGAGAACTGTTGAACTAATGAAGATTTCATTTTAGTGGCTGGCAACATTTATCACTTATAATTCTTCCACCTAAAATTTGTAAACATCCGCCTTCCACAGTCATTGCAGTTGCAGCTTGTCATTGGTGCTTTTATTTATGCATCTATTGTGTGAATATTCAGTTCTAATGAGTGGTTACTGTAATTATTTTTTGTGGTGTATTATACTGTAAATATTAGTTACATAGTTTAAACATTTAACGTAGGCATAACATTTTAAGACCATATTGTTTATATGCATGGTTTGGAAGCAATTAAGTGCTGTTATTTCATTACAAAATTACTGACAAACATACTTATGTACATACTTATGTACATAATTCTGATAAAATGAGAGAATTACTACTACAAGATGAGGTTATTTCTGACAGTGATTCCAATCATGACAGCAATGTTGATTCAAACATCGGAGAACAATTTGAAGAACTGTTGCAAAGTGAACTATATGACATTGATTTTGAGAGTGATGAAAACTGTATTTTACCAGAAGTCCCAATTGAGCAGTGTGAAGAAAATGATTATGTAGAGAACGTTGAAGAAGGAGAAGATAACCAAGTGCAAAATGAAAGTGTATTTGAAAGTGTGAGTGTAAGTGAACATGACAATGTGAATATCAATGTAAATGAACTTGATTATGCTGATGAAGATGAAGAAGGCAATGAAGGAGATGATGGAGGCTGGAGGGAATGGATCGACAATGATGTAGTTTTAAAAAATTTAAGTTTTTAAATAGCAGTGGCTTTAAAGCACCACAAGGCTAAATTCCTCAAACAGAACTAGACTTCTTCCAGTTATTTTTACAGAATATTTACTCACTGAAATAGTTAATTAAACAAACAGGTATACCAAAGATAGATACAAAAAATACCCCATTACGGAAGAAATCATCCTGGTGGTCCTGGATGGATGTAACAGTTCCAGAAATGAAGGCTTTTTTGGGGGTGCTGATTAACATGGGATTAAATCTGAAACCAGAATTTGAGGATTACTTTTCCTCCGATATTGTAGATTAACAGCCTTTTTTTAAGAACACATTTCCAAAGTACATATTTCAACAAATATTTTGGAACGTACATGGTAGTCCTTCTTATACTAATGATCCTGTAGGAGGAGCCCTAACATGCTCTGGAAAAGTACGTAGGATGGTACAATATTTGGACAAACAATGTAGAAAATATTATGTTCCACAGCACAAGGTGAGCGTAGATGAAAATACTGCAGCCTTTAAAGCCAAAATTTATTTTAAAGTTTATAACAAAGAGAAACCTATAAAGTGGAGTATAAAAATCTTTGTAGTTTCAGAATCAAAAACCAGCTATATATGTGGCCTAGAGCCTTATTTAGGCAAGCATACAACAGAAAACTTGACAAGACCAGATTTACTTGTAATGAGCAGAATCGTTTTACACTTGTAAAAAAATTTGAAAACGATTATGGTAGAAGGCTTTCATGTCTTTACGGACCGTTTTTATACTAGTGTTGAATTAGCATCTGCCTTATGACATGAAAGTACACTTAATGGGTACAATTATGTGGAATTCAAAAGGCTTACCCATGCAAATTAGGCTTGTAAGAAATAACCAAAAAAGTAAAAAAACCCAAAGAAACAAATTCCAATAATTAAACTAAAAAAGGGAGAGACCAAGGCATTTTAAAAGGATGATAAATTTTGTCTTGTGCTTTGGAAAGACAGCAATGAAGTTACAATGCTTACCTCATTGTATGATGCTTCAACGCAAACAGTTGAGTCAAGAAAGGGGGGAGTCGTAGAAATACAGAAATCTACTTCAGTTTGTACTTCAAATACAAGTCAATGGGGGGGTGTTCATCTATCAGATCAGTACATATCTTCCTACGCATTTATCCGAAAATTTATAAAATGGTGGAGAAAAGTGTTTTTCTGGTCATTGGAAACTGTTATAGTAAATTCCTATATTTTGTTTACCATGAACAATCTGCAAAATGCAAAAGTCAGACGAGTTTTTAGGAAACAGCTAGTTAAGCAAATAGTGGGAGACATAAGAAATTATAAAAAACAATGTAGCCAAAGCAATATTGAACTGGAACAATGCATAGATGGCAAACTACACTTATTGTTTCCCCTGGAAGACACAAAATTAAAGGACTGTGCTGTGTGCAATGACTGAGGTCAAGGTGAATCAAGAAAATGAAGTAAATTTATATGCAATACCTGCGACAGTAAGCCAAGACTTTGTTTTAAAAAATATCATACAGAAAAAAATTTTAAAAACTAGTTTGTGTTAAAAAAACAGTAGTAAAAATATGTTTTGTACCAAACAATTTTATTGCCTTTTTCAATTAATACTTATATTTTATAATTTCACAAATAAAATCAAACAATTAAACAAGTAGATATAATATGTTGTTAAACTAATTATAGAAATGGTATTTAATTTCCATTTGGGCATTTTATTTATTAAAGACCCATAGTAACTCGATATTGCAATAGATAAGCATAAATAGGTTTCGATCTCGCATGGCAGAGTGGGTAGTTTGAATGACGAGTTGACAGAGAAGCAGCCATGGTCACCATTGGTGATCGTTCTGACCTCGCAGGACAAATAGGTTAATATAACGATCGATCTGCTGTGGAAACAGCTTTGGGCAGCAGTGGTGGCCTATCCAATCTGAGGGGACAATCCTTGAAACACCCACCAGAGGGCAAAGGGTTAAGTCTTACACTTCACAAAAAAATCCAAAAAACGTTTTGGACACAAATTCTTTATGGGGGGTCAATTCCACACATTCTGACACTCCACATGACCACTTTTAAAAAGGGGTATCGTGAGTGATAAGGGGGTTCGGGAAATGCATCCCTCTGAATATGCGATAAAAATTTTCAGGGGGAATAGGGAGTCAGTGGATGGGGGTCCGGATCGGTAAAGATATGGAGGAGGACAAGAAGGATTGGGATAGGAAAGGAATAAAAAGGATATGAAAAATTCCCCTTATAAAAATCATCAGCACTTAGAAAAAATGCCTAAGTGAAACTCATAAGCAGTAATCCTATATGAGGCTATCTAGCTTCTAGTTGTCATTATACAAAAACTACCACAAGAAGTCCCCGATCCCTCATCAAGAACAGCCCACCTTGGTGAACCGTCTTCTCCAGATCGAGGCTGCCCTCCCTAACTAAACACACGCACAGTTACACACGATCGAGGTCCCAATCATCGTGGGATTTTGTCTTCAATATTCTAGAAGGTAGTTTCTCCACATTTTCCCAGGCCTGCATACTGGAAAGCATATAACCCATAGTCCTCTCTGGAGTAAGCCAGGTCAAGCCCAGCTCCGGTCGAACACCATCCCACCTATAACAGTGGTATACAGAGTGCTCCAGTGTGATCCAGTATCTACAAACAGAAGTAGTGTATTTACCAGACCGTCACAGGTACCGCTCAAACTTCCCATGCCCAGTCAGCAGCTGGGAGAGGTAGAATCCCACCTCCCCAAAGCCACACTGAACCCACAGATCAATACTATGTATAATGCATCTTGTTCATTCTCCCTTAGGAGAAGCATTCCAGACTTCCTGCCAATCTCTCAAAAGGATTTTCCTAGCCTCAACTTTAGGTATTCCTGTTATACACCCTGTACAGCATTTGAGCCTTCAAGAACAGGAGGGATGTCCAAAACCCAACAGCAAACCCAACAGCATTATGGGAAAGGGCAATACTGTATGCGGCAATAATTTTAATGGCAATTCGCCACTGAATAGACAACAGCCTATCAACGTTCCTTTTACTGGTAAATGCATCCATCTAGGCAGGGGCCGCATAGAAAATTATGGACAAAGCCACCTGCAGGATAAGTCACCTCTTGAACGCCCACAGTCCTTTATGGCTTCCCATTAGTTGACCTAACTTGGCAACAACACTCTTAGCATGCTTGGATGTTCTCATCAGACGTGTGTTGAAGAGCCGATTCTTCTCGATCCACACATTGAGGTATTTAGCACACTCCAACATGTTAACCTCAACATCTCCAATAGTTACTCATCTCTCGTATTCACCTGTGAGTGCGATGGCTGTGGACTTATGGGGGGGCCAAACTAAGACCATTCAAATGTAGCCACTCACTGACTTTTTGCACAGCGGCATTCACCATCTTCTCAACCTCTGCTTCAGTATAGCCAGTGACCAGGAGGGCAGGTCATCATCATAGGCAACTAGTTTGATGTCTCAATCATTATTTAGTGACAATATCACCAAAGAAATGCAACTCTTCATTCTGTTACAAAGTAGAAAAATGGGGGTCTGAAAAAGGACACAAATATCAAAGAAATGCAACTCTTCATTCTGTTACAAAGTAGAAAAATGGGGTCTGAAAAAGGACACAAATATCTTCACCTGATCAAAAATATGTTCAAAAACACAAAAAAGTGAAAACAATTACTTTTCATTTTCTGTCTTCGGTCATATTACAGAAAATTTTTAAATAATAGCCTCTTTCCAAATATCTTAAAGTTAATTATTTCAATAAGTCTATGAACTTCCTGTGAAAGAAACAGCTGGAAGTGAAATTTTCAGTTATCACTACCAAATTCACTAAGTGATGTATTGTTATCAACTTTGATCTGAAGATTCACCCACAAGATACTCATATACTCCTCAAACATACAATTATACAATGTTTTGTGGAAGATCATAAGAAGATAATAAAAAATTATTAAAAATGTTTCAATGACCAAAATAACATCTAACAGTTTTCAACAGCCACTATCTAATTGGTAATACACATCCATGTTTTTTTGTAACTTCACAGTTTGTGCCAGTTGTTGCTCAGCAACCACAGTGTGTAATAGTGTACTGAGGCTTGCCACATTTTAAAGTTGTGCATAATAATGGAAGATGTTAACAACATTACAATATCAAGTTCAGCCAAAAGTATGGTATAACCAAAGTGAACAATTAAAAATGTTAACCGGTCTTTTGGAATAAAGCATGAGGTAAGAGATTAACGAATGGTATGAACATTTTCAAAATGATCAAACCTTAATTGAATGGCCAGAATACACAGTGGATCTGAAAAGTTCCCGAACTAAATTTCTGTAGTAGATACAAGTAGTGCCATCTATCGGACAACAAAGGAACTATGTAGTATGTTGTCTGACAAGTGCATGTATAAAACTTCATCACGTTTCGTAACTCCAGTCCTCAGTTATAATCGGCTGCGTATGTTGTGTTCACATGACCTTGTGCGAGCTCACGACATGGAACAGAGAAGTGCGATAAAATTTTGTGTTCGACTTCAAAAATCTTTTGCTGAAACTTATTCTATGATATGTGATAATGCCAGCAAGCATTCGGTGATGAAGCTGCATCTCAAACTACAACATACATGTGGTAGAAGCAGTTTAAAGATGGTAGAGAGTTGTTGGACGATGACGAATGAAGCGGGAGGCTGTCAACAGCTGTTCATGATGAAAATGTTGCAACAGTGCGTGCACTCCTGCTCAAATAACCTCATCTTACCCTTCAGACCAAAGCAGAACTAAATATCGGTAAAGATGCAGTATGTACAATTCTAACAGAAAAAAATGAACTGCCGAAAGATGTGCTCTCGTTTCGTTCCACACTTGACCGAAGAAAAAAAACAAGTACATCTTTCTTGCACTCAAGACTTTGATGAAACTGCCGATAGCAACCTGAATTTTTGCAAACAACTGTAACTGGGGATGAAAGCTGGTGCTTCATGTATGATCCGCAAACAAAGCATCGAGTCCTGAAGCACAAAGACCAGCGAAAGTGAGGCAGTAAAAATCAAGAGTGAAAACAATGCTGATTGCATTCTTTGACTCAAAGGGCCTGATTCATAATGAATTTGTCCCAACTGGTTAAACTGTGAATCCTAAATAATATTTGGAAGTAATGAAACGCCTGATTCATCACATTCATTGAATCCAGCCTCCTGAGTACTGGGTAGTTGGAGTCTCTTGCACAACAATGCCTCAGCATTATTGAGATAACTGTTGTTTTAACAGTTATTACGCTGTAAATCAAACCACTGTCTTATCCCAGCTGCTATATTCACCCAACTTGGCTCCAGCAGACTATTTTCTGTTCCCAAAACTCAATTTGAAGATGAAAGGCCACTTTTTCGACACCATTTCGGCCATCCAAAGGGCTTGCATCGAGCAGTTGAAGGTGATCCCATGAAGTGATTTCTCCAGAGTGTTTGATGGGCTCTACCAGCGCCGCAACAAGTGTATAACTAGAGAAGGGTTCTATGTGGAAGTGTGAGTAGAGGGTTGATGTGAGTAAATTCGTTTATCTTTAAATCTGTATTTTTATTTAATTTAGTTCAGGAACTTTTTAGACATACTCTGTACAGATGGATCAACAACAACATGAAATTGTAATCTCATTAACAATGTGCTAGATAATGGAAAATAAATTATCAGCTAAAAGCCTGAGAAACTGCAATGACATTGGGATTAGATATGGTCTGTACATAAGATTTTAATGGCAGATTTGTTAATGTACAGTGTAGCCATGAAATTCATGCCAAAGCTGGTTTTACTTGATTAGAAACATTAATTTTGATATGGCAAAGGATATGCTGGAAAGCAGCAATGGTGATTCTAAATTCTTTAAGACCAGGATAACTGGTGGTGAATGTGGGATATAAGGTCATGACTAGAAACCAAACGCAATAGAATCACAATCACAGCCAAACTTGAAGAATGAAAGAGAACTAATTTTTTTCAAATTACTAGTGGTGAATTATAAATAACACCAGGCAATACACCAACAAACAGTACTCTGAAGGTTGTATGTAATCTTTGGCTTGCAACTGCGTGCAAGAGACCAGCTGCATCACTATAATGCTCTTGCCGATTTGTCATATCTAATCTAGGATTTCTTAGTCAAGTATGGAATTCTTCAGGTTCATCAAGCTCCTTACTCACTAGACACAACTAATTGTTTTTTCTGATCGTTTCCCATACTGAAGATAACAATGAAAGAATCCAGTGATGTTACGCCTTATTAAGGAGTGTTTGATCAGTTTTTAGGTAATAATTATAGAATATCTGGAATGGTTAATGAATTCAAATTAATGGTAATAAGGTAAATGTAAAAAACAAATCCCTTTGGTTCTTTTTCTAAGTGTATTTCCCACAAACATGCTTTAGCCTGGTTTTCACTATCAGATCTATCTGATTATGGAAACCAGACTAAAAATACTACCAGAGTATAAATATTGAGGTACCAAAAAATAGAATTGGAAGTCATTTCAAAAGTATTTTATAAGAAATAATTTTGATAAGTCTAGTTTTTTTATAATTAAAAGATAACACTCTTGAGTTGATCTAGTTTTTTTTTTTTTTTTTTTTTTTAGGGCAAAAAACGGTTGGACGTTATCATCGCCCGGAAAATAAATAAATAAAAGTAATTAAAGTTGTTACATAAAATTAAAACTTAAAACTACTATCACAGTAAACAAAATCCGGAATGGGTGTAAAAGGCCCATTCTCGGATAACAAAAACACTAACATATAACTTAAAACTACGTTAAAAACTATCATATTAAAAATAAATAAAACTTAAAACTAAAAAAGGAAATAAAACTTAAAACTATTATGTTTAAAGTCTTACAACTAATATCACAGACGAATTTAAAAAACATAAAAAAAACAAAAAAATATGGATATATATATATATATATATAAAAAAAAATTCCGATAGGGAGTGTAAAAGGCTCGCTACTCGGATAACAAAAACAATACATAGGGCTAGACTAATTAAATTTTTTGTATTAACCCTATACTATGCAAAAACAGAAACATCCGGTTTAAAACCTCTTTATCATTACACAAGATACCATGGATGTTTCTGGGTAGTTTAAATTTACGACGCAATGCCGCATAACATATGCAGTCCACGAGTATGTGGCGCACAGTCACACGGCAGTTGCATCGTGCGCATAGAGGTGCTTGTCCTCTTGTAAACAGGAACTCGTGTGTCCTATCCGCAATCGACAGAGAACTATTTCCTCACGCCGGGGTTTTCGGTATGAGGAGTCCCATGGTAACACAGAATCTTTAATCTGACGAAGTTTATTATCAACGGTAGCCGTCCAGTCACCTTGCCACCTTGCTCTTAGTAATTGTTTTACATAGTTAATGAAATCAGAAGTAGCAACTCGGGTGGTGAAAGGAGGCTGGTTACATGCTTCTTTGGCAGCGGAATCTGCATGTTCATTACCTGGAATCCCTACGTGGCTAGGGACCCAGCAAAAGCTTAATTCTGTGTTGCGATTATTCAACTCAGCGATTGCGTTGTAAATTTCAATGACGATAGGATGTTTGGAATAAAAGTTTTTTAAGGCTTGGAGAGCACTACATGAGTCACTGCAAATAAGAATTTTTCTATATTTAGGGTTAATGATGTTTAGAGCCTTATTTATAGCGTATAGTTCAGCGGTAAACACACTCGTAATACTGGGTAGACCAAACATATAAGTTGTTTCATTGACAACAAATGCACACCCAACTGTATCGTTTTGTTTCGATCCATCAGTATATACGACCGCATCTGGTTTCATCTTGGAGAGAACACACTGAAACATTTGCTGAAAGACAATAGATGGTGTTGATTGTTTATAAGGTTTATTCTCCATGGAGGATATGAGCAAGGATGCATAGGAAAGAAAGACGGTGTGTCAACATTTACATGCTGCAGCAGATGCCAGGTACGGAGCAATACAATGTGGATGGTCCTCATACTTTCCTAAATTAGGATTTTTAAAGACTGAGTCAAGAGCCGGGTGATTTGGCTGTCCTCTGAGATGAGCAAAATAAGATAATAAAAGCTGGTCTCGTCTATCCCAAAGTGATGGTTCACCACAGTCTACAAGTAAGCTTGCGACAGGACTTGATCTAAACGCGCCTGTGGCAAGCCGAAGGAAAGCATGATGTACATTATCCAGCATTTTAAGCACGAATTGACGAGCTGAAGAGTAGGCGACACAACCATAATCTAAACGGGAGCGAACAAAGGAATAGTAAAAACGTATCATACATGACCTATCGGCTCCCCAGTTGGTGTTAGTATGGACTCGCATCATATCTAGTAGTTTGGAACATTTTGTTTTCAATTCTTTTAAATGTTTGACCCAAGTAAGACGGCTATCAAAAAATAAACCTAAAAACTTGATGTAAGTAGAGATAGTAATAGTCACTACGTTCTGAAAAATTTGCGGAATAGAAGGGTTTTGTAGCCGAGAAAAAACTACACATTTTGTTTTTTCGGATGAAAATGTGAAACCAGTAATCCTGGACCAAGCTTCAAGGTGAGATATAGTGTTCTGCAACAGTCTCTCTGCTGTAGGTGTTGAATGGCTTGCAATGTAGATAGCAAAGTCGTCAGCAAATAGAGAACATGAGACAGGAGCCTGAACACATTTGGTAATATCGTTTATGGCTAAAGAAAATAAGGTGGCACTTAATACACTACCTTGGGGCACTCCATTCTCCAAGATGAAACTATCTGAGAGCGAATCATCCACATGAACACGAGCCGTTCGGTGATTTAAGAATCCCCGGATAAAAGCAAGCATATTGCCCTTGATTCCCCATTCTTTGAGAGTGTTAAGAATACCACGTCGCCAGGCTGTGTCATACGCCTTTTTTATATCGAAGAAGATAGCGATGAGGTGCTACCGATTTAGGAAAGGGTTTTGTATGGCTGTTTCTAGTGACACTAAATGGTCAATAGAAGATCGTCCTTGTCGAAAACCACACTGTTCTGGAGATAGAAAGCCATGTTTCTCCAAGTACCATGTAAGTCTGCGGTTTACCATTCTCTCCATTATTTTACACAAAACGCTTGTTAATAAAATAGGGCTTGAGGGGTTGGTTTGGTCTTTACCAGGTTTTAGTACTGGTATAATAAATGCTTCTGACCAGCCGGGTGGGAAGACTTGTTCGGAGAATAAACCGTTGAAAATATTCAAAAGTTGTTGTAGTGCCGAATTAGGAAGGTGTGAAAGCATGGAAAGGCGAATGTTGTCCGGTCCAGGGGAAGTGTCCCGTGAGTTTTTA